>NC_084666.1:14511807-14812057 GCF_028389875.1 Rhea pennata | reverse complement strand
ACATGAAGAAAAAGATATTTCAAAACTGAAACAGTTATCTCTATAAAGAAGCAATACTTGCAAAAAAAATAAAGAAATTTACAGAAGTCCTACCTGAGCATCAATCATGCATAAAGGAGGACCAGATTTTGCAGCAGGAAAAGGAAAACAAGAAACTATTATGAAGATTATTAAATATGAGATCAATCAACAGATTGTCAGCTAAAGTGAAGTGGCAAAGCCACTGCAGCTGTTTTCAATTATGTCCTTTTTATGAGTGACAGTACTTTTAAAACTTATCTTTTCTATAGGTAACTTGAAAAACTCAAAACTGATTCTAGCTAACTCAATGAATTTGCCAAGACCAATACTAAATTTGGACTCTCTTAGAAATTGTGGAATAGGATTCATGAGCTTTCAAAGATAAGACACAAACTGTTCTTTAGGAACACTGGTTTAATAATGAGGAAAAAAAAAAAAAACTCTTCTTTGTTCAAGCACAATAAAACAGTTTGGGAAGCAGAAAGATAGAACAATTGAGAATAACACTGCATATATCATCATGACATTGCTGCTGAGGACTATCAGTCCGCTGTAAAACATTGTCGAGGAGGTTTAGTTCAGAGAGGTAGACAATTTCCTGGAGTTTTAGTATGTCCTTAACAGAATGGAAGTTTAGTTTTCCATGACTGTTAGGTTGCTGGGTCTTCCTGTAATGGCCCAAATCAGAAAGTCTCAGATTAGAAGAGATGACTGTTTAAAAAAATAGAATGACACAAAGCCAAAATTTAACATTTTAGCATATCTGACAATTAAGGCAACTAGGAAAGTAAAAAAGTGACACAATATGAAAACAATTTTAAGAGAGAACAAACAACTTTTTACAGAACCAGAGGGAAGAAGAACATGATTCTTGCTGTCTCAGGAAATACCAAAAAAATCATGACTTTCTGGTTGGTTTCAACTTGTTCACAAAAAGCAAACATCATAAGCAGTGGTTCTGGAAAGACACCACTCAGATTAGAATGTTACAATTCCAGAATAGCGATTTCAAGCATCTAGTTAATTATCAACAGTATATCTAAGACTTGGCTCTAATGGACAAGTCTGCAGACTTGCATTTTAAACCTTCTAAATCATGACATGCCTTTTAAACATCCTTTTATAATATTGAGTGAGTATTTTTTCTTTTATTTAGAAATCTTCCATAGATCAGCTACAATGGAAAAATTACAAAATGGTTTTGATAGATAACCAGTTACGTGTAGCCCTGGGGAGGCACAGAGATGACAGCCCCCCCCCCCCCATTTCTCTGCATTATATTCAGCAGATGTGAAAATAAAATGAACACACTGAAGTAGGCAAGAAGTGCATAAGTTATAATGAATGATCAGTGTTACCAGCCTTGTTCAGCACAGCTACTTTCATCTCAGATCATCTGAAAGGATTGCCCAAACTGCTCTTTCTTGAAAATTAAGATCTCAGCTTCTGCACCTCTCAAGATTCTTGTCTCGGGGGGTTAAAACAATTTGTCAGGCTGTGTCAGCAATCAAAGTGCAGCCTATAGTTTTCCAATATCTCTTAAATGCTTTTCAGAATGCTCTGCATAGTCCCTTTGCTCTGTAGGGAACCCCCGTGTTGTACCATATTTTGCAGTATATAATGCAGACCAGATGCTTTATCAAAATTAGGTGAATATCCCATTTACCTGGTGAGAGAAAGAAAAAAAAACAGAAAATGCATACCTATTGCACAATATCTGTATTCTCTCCCAATTTATTCACAAAAATGAGTAAGTTCAGTATTTCTGCTTTTCTGCAGCATACTTTCACTTTTGGGTTAGTCTATTTCCATCCCTTAAAAGCTTTTTTTTTTTTTTTTCCCCGTATATGTTTACTAAAATTCTTCAAAGTGTTTCCTTTCCTATTGCAACTCTTCATTTTCCAGGTACAGATTATTAAGTGTTAACACTTTATAAATGTTAACATAATTTTCTATTAACAATTTTTTGAAAATTTAATTCAACTTTCATGCAGGGCATCATTAGCTCTTATCTAACTTTATAAAGATATTCCATCATCAGACTTCTGATTATCTTAGAAAATTCTTACTTCTACATCAGAGTAATGATCAGCACCAAGTAACTGAAGTCCTATGCACATAAATTAGTACTGAACCTGACTATAATGAATACAAGTGAAGGAGAATAAAACAACCTTAACTCTGTTACTATACCTAAATCTTACACTAGCAGTTAAGCCACAGATGTCCACATCTATGTATATATTTCATATATTTTGTTGATCCAGCTAGGGGCCAGATCACACAAAGCAGTAACAGCCAGGTCCCCAAATGGAAATATGTGAAATTTAGGCCTTTACATTCAGAACTGCTGTCATGAACATCCTCTGTTTGGCTGTTGCCTTCCCCCATTACAGTCAGATTTCAATACTGTATCTCTTTTCATGTACACAACTGTTTTGATGGCTCAAAAGAACTCAAAACCTTGCTTACATTCAAAGCTAATCATGACAAAGAAATTAAACACTGTTCTTGTTAACTCCTTTGTAAAACTAAATCTGTCACACACACAATACATTGTTTTGCCACGCCTGCAGCTTCAGGCTCAACTCAAAATGCAGTGACAACTGCTTTATTTTCTAAAACCAAAGGCACAAATAGGCTGTGCTTCAGCTCACAGCCTGTTTCACAGAGTAACTTAGCCCATGGATGAATGTCTATCTCTGGATTGGGCTGTGCTAGTCACAGATGTTTTCTCAGTGACTCCCTGTCACAGTTTGCAGCTACTTGTCGTTTTCAAACTATCACTCACACAGCTCACATCATTTCAGCTTGATTCATTTCAAGAGGAGTCAAATGTACTAGCTCAAACTACCGTTAGCAGCCATGAAGCTCTTGGGTAGATGAGCAATCACGCACACAAGCGCTTTCACCGACAGTGCTGTGTGAAAAGTGACCTGCAACAAAATGGGAATAGCAGACCCCTGTAGGAGGATGGTAATTCCTTCAAGAGAGACAAGCAGAGACACTTTTAAGGTAAACACCTTGTCCGTGGCTCAAATGACACTTTAAATTCAGGATGAGATGCTTAGTCTAGAATCTCACCACCACCCCTAGGCAATTCAACACTACATCTTCCATCTTCTTGGAAGTATTGACTAACTAAGGACTGCTCTTAAGCAGGCTTTTGAAGCTCTTCTGCTTTTCAAAGAGGACAAAACATAGAGATCTAGTTGGACAAAAGGAGGAGCGGAAAGGCAGCAATTACAGTATGCAGATGGGCACAGCTGAGTATTAGGCTTTAGTCCCTGCATCATGGTCTGTATTCTTTAAGGTAACAGTTGTGTAAAAGGAGTGATCCTCGAGACCCTGTACCTGTCTCCTCTGAATAGCCTAGAGACCAGCAGGTAGGACACCCCTAAGATAAGCAAAGACCTGTTTGAATCTCTTCAGACATTCAAGGGAGAACAATTCTGAAGGACTGCATTTTCTTCATCTTAGTGACTTTATGCTTAACGGAAAGCATAGGTTTCCATTAAAAGGGCAAAAACCATAAAACTGAAGACTGTCAATGCTCGTCATATGATGTCTAAGTCGATTTTATGATCTAGCAGCCCTGAAGAGACTCAGGATTTAATATTTTAAATCTCATTAACTCAAATGAAAATGGAGGATGAAAGAAATCAGGAAAAAAGTCAGAAGTCAGCTGAGAGGCATTTTTCCCCTCATTATGAAAGAGTTACAGCTTAGAGGTACAGCAATGCATAATGTGACATTTGCCAAGTGAAGTTAAACTAGGTCCAAAGGAGATTAAACAATTATCACAGCGTTTCAACAAACAAGTCAGACAACAGAAAAAGAAGCAGGCCTGCTTAAAAAAAAGAAAAAATTTAAGATTAACAAAAAAATTACTTTGGTATGGCATGAAACACAAAGTACAATTTTGCCTAGATTTCTAGTAACAATAGCAATCTTGAACATGAGGCAAGGACAAAGTTGAGCAAACATAGACAAGTATATATTGTGAAAGCAAAACTTTAGAAAATTACTACACTCGCTTTGGGATTAAATAGTTTTGATGCTAAAATAATGAAGGAGCAGTTGCATCAGAGCACAGATTTTATCTGAAAGATTATCTTGTTATGAGAGTGGATCAGAGGGAAATAACAGATGATCATGAGATGCCCCCACCACATGCCCATGGATAAAGTAAATGTAATATAATAAACAATGTACTTCTTTTAGCTATGGGTAAGTATTAACGTCACAGTAACCTTTCATTACTGTGTACAATTCTAGCATTTTAATAACAATGAACTCAATGAAGAACTGAGGAGAAACAGTAGTGTGATGACAGAAGCAGATCACAAAATTAGAAGTTGCTTGTTCAGTCTAGAAAAGTGAAAGCTTGGAAGTTCTGCACACAGGGCCAACCACAAGGAAAAGAAACTGAAGGCAAGGGATAGAGACTGACTACTAATGCATTGACTGGACAGTAGAGGACTAGTAGCTATCAGAATGGCAGAATTCAAGGAGGACAGGTGAAGATAAATACCTTGACAATTTTAAGTTGCAGCTTGGTCTGTTCAGGAACCTCAATCCACATCTTTGTCATTATATGAACAGGATTAAAGGATGCCATTGGTTTGATCAACAGAGATCACCAATAGAACCCTGCTGAGACCCTTTCAGTCTCATTCTTCAAAAGGCTTTTACTTTCTCAGTAAACTGAGCTGGAAAATAAAAAGACAGAGGAACTAGCAATGTAAAGCATTATGCACTACATAAGCGTGATTTGTAACAGGGGAAAAGTTAATAATGATTTACAGTTACTTCATCATTTCAAAGTCTATCATGCATATGTGATCATAAAATTTTACAGGTGATACTGCATTCCTTAGGTATAGATATACTCCCTTTTTGTCTCAAGCAGCAAGCTGCTTTCTCCTAAAGATGACAGTTCTTCAGAAGCCCAAAGGAGATATAAGAGGATTAGACTCTGGTGCTTTTATTTTTATGATAGCTTCCATTTAATCTTATCATTCTACACAAAATATTGCCCATTTCTAATATTGTCAATGGAAAGTGTTTTAATGTTAGAAGAGATAAAGAATTCCAGCATTTCAATTTTCACTCACTAAAATTTTACTTTTTTCCCCAGAAATTTAATTCTGTGAAAGAAATCATTGACTTCTACAAATATGTTCCCATCACACTTATTGATGGAAAGGACAAATCAGGAATCCAGAGAGAACAGTGCTACCTTACATATCCATTCAAGTTGCACAAAAGATGCTTTCTGCCTTAACATCACCAATTTGTTTGTACGTATGTAAACCAAACACATATTTAAATGTGGCAGAAGCCAGGTTAGACTTTGGATCATGAGCTCCCAATGCACATTGTGAAGCAGTCTAAATCTTCCACTAAGAAAGTTTTCTCAAACTGGGACTATAGGTTTACCTTTTTTTCTTTTTTTTTTTTTTTCTTTTTTCTCTTTTTTTTTAATTTTTAATTGTTTTGGGTAATACATTTAAGTGAATTAAAAGGATGTACTACAGGTAAAGTACATGTTATTACATTAGTTCACTTGGAAGGGTTAGAAGAAATTGACTTCTGGTATCTTGACAACAGCTGAACAAATTGCTTGTCTTGAGTAGTACCTGCTGACACAAGATGAAAACCAAATTCACTCTTGCTTAGCAAAAAGTCACTGAAGCTCACGTTATAGCAAAACCTAATAAACCGTATTATATCCATATCAAAAATATTCTTGTTGTTTAAAATAGACATGACAATCTACTTATATGAGGGTTAACTGTATTACTGTTTCATTCATTGTGCATATGTATCTGTGGGTGTACATTAAAAAGCCCTGCTCAGTGCCACTGAAATCAGTAGGTGTCAGTTGATGCTCATAGGTACTGGACCAGAGCCTAAGGCTAGCTTTAATGAAGTAAGTCTTACTCATATCAAGTAACAGGACTTATTCTTTAGCTCAAGTAAGAGATACTTGTATTCATATCTGAGCTTTCAAACACTTGCAGAGTAAAACTATTTATGCAAACAGTCCCTTTGAATTGCCTGTGCAAATCCAGAGATAAAAAACATCACTGGGAAGAGCAAAGTGTTAAAATTCAACAAAAATATTTTCTGTACCAAAGGAGATGAGGAGGTGATATTTTTCCAGCGCAATGTATAATAGTATGTTCATATAATCAGAGTTTTAGAAGACTTTACTAAATTCAACTGGAGTATGACAAGAAAACATGAGTACTTTTCTATGAAGCATCAATAATCTTCCTTTCTAAGTGTGCTCAAAGTTTGACTAGTTAATTGGAAAACTTGAAATCAACCTCAGTTGCTTTATCCTTACATAATAGGAACATGAGGAATAAAAGTATTCAAGCCCAAAAACATGACATTCCAATCCAAACTGTAATGTAGTTTGCAATAGCACAGACCAGTTCTAAAAATATATGTATGTATTAGTAGATGGTTGTTGGTTTACTTGAAACCTTTTTACTTCTCTAAGTTGCATCAAAATGCAGAAGAGAACATTCATTATAATTATTTATCTGAAACTATTGAATCTACTGAACTTCCTGAAGGAAATTATTCTCACATGACATTACCTAGAAATTAGAACCAAATTAACAAAATAGAAACTGCTGGGTAGTTTGGCAGAACTCATCAAAAGGATAAAGAGGCATGAAATAATCTGCTTTAAGAGTTTTGTAGCCACCACACAATTTAATTTATGAAAGGTTATCATATTTTAAAAAGACATACTTTCCCAATTAAACACATGAAAAAATAACACAGCTTAACAATGTAGATAACAGACTGTGTCACTGACATGAAAAGCTTTTGTAGACGTCTAATAAAGCAAAGACAAAAACATTATTAGTTTGTTTAAAACATCTAGTTTCTAATGCTGACCAACACTTAAAAAAAACACACAATACAGCTTTTGTTAAGAATGTTCTAATTTTGTCAGTGGCAATTCTTAAAAGAGAATTCAAAAACATTTATTTAGTAGCTTCTACAGAAACAAAATTAATTCAAGCAGTAACCTGGACTGAAGGAATTTAAACAATGGAGAAATTTAACCATGTTTCTTCTTATGTTAACAATTTCAGTATTACATGTGATATGCCAGGATTTTAAAATGAAAGTATTTTCACAATCAAAAATGCAAATAGTACTGTTAGGTTTGGCATCAAAGTACATGAAGTGAAAAAACCCTCTAGTATACCCATCTAAAAAAATATAATTCCATTTGAATACAAAATGAGAACTGTCATTTCGTTATTACTGACAAAACAGATAAAAGGAAATTTATTCTGTGAAATAGGTAGCCTATGGCACAAATAATACAAAAACCTTCAATGTGTACACAATGATATATAAGATTTGACTTCTGAAAGCACCAAGTATCTGAACGATTTTAACACTGTATTGCAAAATGGTTGGAAAGCAATGTTCTAAATGTTTTTTGTAAAATAAAGCTCAAAAGATGTACTTTATAGTTCTAAAATATTTACATTTCAATACAGATACCGTACATACTTTATCAAAAGCAACGTATAATCTGCCCGAGTATATATATATAAAAAAAAAAAAATATTCCCAGCCTAGTTAAGTCGTTTACAAAAATGCATCAACAGTGAAAAGAAGTCAGGAACTACCACTTCCTCCAAATAGTAGCCCCAGTTCAAACATATAATACATATCCAGCATAAGAGTCAGTATTGACTTTTTATCTGTAAAAATGTAAGAAGTGATTTTAATTGCAAATATGTGCTTAATTCAATATAATTCATTCTATGTAATTTTAGAATAGAATGATTTAGAATCAACAAGAAAACATCCATTATTCACATACAGAAACATTAGACTTCAGGATCATCCATCCTCCTTTCTTACTAAAACTTGAAATTTGGCCCTGATTTAGAGAAGTATAAGCAACTGAGTAATCTGCTTACACTGCACTCAAGTCAGTAAATACATATTTATGTACATATGTAACTAGGCACGTGCTTATATGAATTGAGGCCTATCTAAAATGTATTAACAACATCCAAGTCCTTAAGATTAAGAAGGATGAAAGACTACACTGAAAATCTGGTTCAACACTGTCAACATAAAAGCTGTGTAACATGGGTTTTCATCTTGAATGGTCTTCATCTTCAGCAAGTTCTCCCTGTGAACAAGCGTGAACTCACTGACTAGAGATCTAACCAAATGCCCAATTCTGCAGATGTGTTTCTATCAGGCTACACATACACATGGTCGTAGGGGGTTATATATTTGGCTTTTCACTCCCTGGACTTCAGAACAGTCTGCTAGGAACAGACAGAGAAAAGCTTCTCTCTCCTCACAGCCTAAGTTTGATGACAACTCAGGCTTTGCCTGCTTAGAACAACGGAAGTACAAAAAGCCGGCAAGACGCCTGTCTCTCTCACATCTACGCAGTACAGGCCAGGTAAAGCCTACGTACTACACAGACTTAAGCTTTTCAGTGCTATCTGATGTAGTGGGAGCAAATGATCTCACAATTCTTCATTTACATCTGTGTATACCAATGAAGTCAGCAGAGGTGCTTCCTTCCCACTAAAAGAGGGTACTTTAATTTACTTTTCTACATGGCACTTAATTTGTTCACTAACGCTATGGTGTATACCTGCTGCCCATAGAGGATAAAAGGTGCTTTTTAGTACATGTATGCCTCATCTCTGAAACACTAGGTTGTAATAAAAAAAAATCTTAACTTTACACATACCTTGTAGTCTAAGATTTTAACCTATACCAAACTAGCACAAACCAGTTGCAGCTCGGTATCCTAGCATGGCAAATGGCAACTAGAAAGATGTTTGCATAGCAAATCATTTTCAGATTTCTCTTAGGGAACAGATGAAGTTGTCCTCCAATACGTATTTCAATTATGAGAGTGCAAAGTAGTGCTTAGCCCTCACTATTGATTTCTTATCATCTCTGTAACTCTGTTCTCATCTACCATTTTGCTAACAATACAAACCTTTGGGCAAAATAAAAGAGCTATTTCTGTCTTCCCTTCCAGGCAAATTAGTGGCACTCATTAAGAATAAAACAAGTAAACTAATCTCTCACTTGATGTTTTTTTGTTGGAAGAGAAAGAACATCCCAACCCTTGGTGGCCTCTATCAAGTGTCTCTGTCCATGACTTATCCATTCTTCCTGGTCCATATATACCCTTCCACAAAACCAGCACTTAAACATACACTGAAGCGTTTCAGCTGGTGAAGCTTCCACCACCTGATAGTTGTTTTTATGTGTCTTCTTTAGTTTCATTTTTAACATACTCTGCTTTTTTGCTTGGTTTCCTGTCTCAACATTCTGAAGAGTGAGACGCTTTCGATAACGTTTCACACCAAGACAACTACTTGTCCTTTCTGAGAGAACTACTTTCAGCACGTGACCTTTATACTTGTTGATAGTCTTCATGACATTAATTATCTCTGGTGAGTCAACATCAGGATGGTTTAATACCACAACTGGCTGGTTACGACGAGGGCATTTTATCAACTGATTCATTCTCAAAGGGACAAGCCTAAGACGTCTTGCTGTCAACAGATAGGCCATGTCAGAACCAGAACTTGTTTCTGACTGAGTTCTTGTTTTCCTCTTAGGATGTTCCCTGAAGCTTGCTTGTTTTCCTTTATTTTTGGGTCCTTGTTGACTCTTTGAATGGAGTTTGCTTTGCTTACTCACATCGCTGCTTTTTTGATATAATACACCACTTCGTTTACTATTATTTTTCAGGCTTGCCTCTCGCTTTGGTCTTTGTCTGAGTGATATACTCCGGGACGGAGCATGCAGCTCACTCTGATTAGATAAACATGGCAAGTTACTGCCAAGTTTCTCAGAAATGCTGACAGGAACTGGACGAGGCAGAAGCATTTCATTGCAATATGCAGAAGGAGCTGATGCTTCACTCCTGCTTTCTATTCCTTTCATGTTTTGACTGCTAGTGGCATTCAGCACTCTCAGCACTGTCCCTTTGGGAATAAACACTGGAGTAGCAATATGGGAGTTTTTAGTCACCCTGCTTTTAGATGTTTTTGCCACTGTAAGGAGTTGATCTTCATTGTGTTCTTCACTAGTGATCACACTTTTCCCACCATGCAGCTGAGGTGAAGATGCAGATCGTTCCAACTCAGTGTCAGGAACAATTCTCTCACAGCTTGCTGAATTCTCCTGAGGCAAAAACACCTTTTTACCGGAGGCCTGACATCTCAAAGGCATAGATTTCATGTTAGACTCAGCAGCAGACATCAACTGAGCAATCTTTCTACACAGCAGTGTTGCTGACTTTTTACTGCATGTTGTATCATCCCATCTAATGCCTTCTGGAACATTTTCAGCACCAGAGCTAAGAGAAAATACAGATGAAATGACAGGTCCCTCAAAAGGGTTGCCTTTATTTTCCATTTTCTCTAACTCTAATGATTCTAGGAGAAGATTGTTCTTTTGATTTATGGTATCAACTCTCCTTAGTTTGCTTAAGCTAATGTTCATATCCTCCAAAGGTGGAGTTTTAGTGACATGAAACTTTCTTCCTGCTTCAGAAGATTTAACAGATTTGTTATCAAAACTCTTACTAGCTAAATGAGTACCCGAAAAGTTGACTAGTGGACTCTTACATTCATTGTCTTCACTCTTTAAAAGCAATGCATCCTTTTCTTTAAGGATTGCAGAAGAAGGGGATTTTTTGCCTCCCTGAGCAGCCTTTACAAAAACATTCTTGGAATTTTTATCTTCAGAAGTAGTGGCATACTTGGGAGGGGATATATCCAGACTTTCTTCATAACAATACAAATCATAATGCAAATTATTTTTTCCATCTGTTTCCCTCCTTAAGGATTTAGGATCACTTACTTTTTCAGTACTAGAAGTCACGAGAGACTGAGAACAAAGTTCTATAACACCTGAACGAACATCAATACCTTTCACCAAATGAAAGCATAATTTTGATGCATCTTCCTTCTGTATAGATACAGAGTTATAGTCTGAAGGTTGACAGTTAGAAGAACAAAAACATTCAGAATTCCTACCATATATACTATCTGATGTAAGCTGATTACTAACACTGGATAATTTGTCTACATTCACTTCCATGGTTAGTAACTCATTTTGAAATACAGAAGATTTTTTTCCTTCTGCAGATCGTTCTATACCTTGATTCTCAGGTTCTTCTTCAGTGCAGTTCACAGGTTTGTAAGTTGCTTCTTCCATAGGAATTAATTTAAGAACCAGCTGTTGTGCTCCATTCACTATTTTAATCTCTACTATTTGAGCTAAACAGTTAGAGGGAACCACAAGTTCAGACGGTGCAATTACTGTTAAAGGCATCCCAGGTTGTAAAGGTTCTGTTTTTGGAGAATATACCTCAACTTCCACACTTTGATTCTCACATACGCTTATTTCAGATGGCTCCAATACTGTTTTATCCTGGATTGATGCTGTGTTTATACTACATTCTATATCATGAGACAAACAGACTATTTTAGTCACTTTATCTGGAATCTCACAAACTGTATTTGAAGATGGATTTGAAAGTTCATTTTGAAAAGGAACTTTATCATATTTCTGCTTTTCAAATAAAGTGCTTTGACTTGGCAAGCAAGACTTCTTTTGCTTACGGTTTACGATAGTGTTTGTTAGCCGTTTTGTGGGTGTTTCATGTACTCTTCTTGTATGTTTTACTATATAATCATGTCTAACAGCACCATATTCACAGTATTCACACTGATACGGAAAAGTTCCAGTGTGTTTCACCAAGTGTCTCTGGAATTCTCCTTTGGTGTAGGATACATAACTGCAGTGGGAACAAATAAATTTAATTTCTTCATGTTGACCTATATGCTTTTTATACTGCAAAGGATCCTTTGTTGAAAATCTACATTTGTCACAGTAATATTTACCTGGCAGGAAGTTTTTAACTTTAAAAGTTTTCTGGTTTTTACTTGGGGATGTTTTTTCACATTTTTCAAAGTCTACAGCACTGGCACCCTCAGGAATAAAATGGAGGGCTGGTGGTGTAATATGACTGCATTTCTTGCAGACGAAACTTTTATCTTCAGTCCACCCAAGTTTCTTATGCTTTTCTGTATCTTGCATTGAAATTTTCTGAACACTTCTGCATTTTATACAGTTTATCAGTAACAGCTTATTCTCAGCCTCAGTCCCTTGGTAACAGCAATTCTGGTCATTATCTCCTTTTGATGGATTTGTTTTATCCTCAGAGGACTGCTTTGGGGATGTACTTAAGGAATTATTTTTATCATTAAGTTGGCCAGGATACAATTTTGGTAAAATTTCCCTCATTTTTTTCAACTGCATTTCAGAAGACGTGACTCTGCAACAATATACTTAAACCAGAGCAGCAACAGGCAGAGTATTTTCTTGATATTAGTCTTGCATATGTTGTTTATCAATCAATCATCCAGGTCACCAATCTGCAAAACACGCACTTCGGAAGAAAGATTGTTCAAAGAGCCGCATCCATATTATATTCCAAGTTCTTAACTTTGCAGCACTGAAGAAATAAAAAGCAGAAGATTAAGTCAGTTATGGGTTTACTAATCAATGTACTAGTGAATTAAAGCTGAACTACAGTGTGCAAATCTATCATTAATAACATTGATTGTATTGTGCACATACAACCATTAATTTTAAACAAAGCATACACAATCAGTTAAAGAATCCTTTGTTTGCTTATATTCAAAATGTTCTTAAATTCATAAAATGATCTAATATCTGTCAAAATCTAGACTGTTTATGCCATTTCTTCCCTTCGTTTTCAAAATTTTAACATTCAGAAAAAATGTATTTAATGAGAACGTTCCTTAGTAACAGAACTTAGCACTAAAGTATGATTTAGTTCATATATAGTCCTTGATTCAGGAAAAGATATTATTAAGCACTACAGGTGTTACTCATTTGTGAATCTCAGTAGAAAAAAAGGAAAGAGACTGCAAAGCTTACTAGAAACACAGAAACATGAGTTTGCTTTTAAACATCATGAATTTCAAGGCAACTTAAAAATCATTAAGTACAGGTAGAAGTTCTTTTTTAATCACTGCCAACATCTCCAGTCTAAGAATCTTGAATGCTAATTCATAACAAGAGGCGATTTCTACTTCACGTTTTCAAAATAATGAAGTCAAAATAATCTGCAGTTGCAGAAAAAAAAAACTTTCACTTCTCTTAATACCACAGTATAATCATTTCTGCATGTGTGGACAAGCATATAAAGAATTCACTCCCTCCTGATAAAACCAAGTGTGTAAAGCAAACAAAATAAACAATGCAATGGAAAGCAGAGGGAAAATAGTAGTACCAGTGTAAAACTACCACACCAACCTGTGCAGAGTATTTGGTCCTGCTAGTTCCACAACTCTTACTGTCTCTTTTCTATATTTAACATGGACAAGAGCTTGGCTTTAACAGCTTTTGCCAAGACTGTAAGACCACAGATATTCGGAAAATAAATAAAAGTTACCCTTCTGAGACAGATGCAAGACAAATGTCAGTCATATGATGTCCAGAGCTAACAGCAATGGGTAAAATCTATTCAACACCTTTCTTATTCATTCTTCCTTACAGAGACAGTGCTGCACAGATGTGTGTTCATGTATAAACCCTCAGGTATTTCTAGTTTCCATTACATTTCGATATATCTTACAGAAGCTAGTCACTTCTGCTTCTGAAATCTAATTCTTTTCCATGTTTATCTACAGTTTCATTTGATTTACAGAGCCAAAAGCACAGTGCTCTTATTACCTACTAACATCCTATTACAAAAATCCTACTCAAATTAGATTTTTACACTACGGTATACCTTCACAATTGCTTGACGCTTGATAAGCAAGCATCTGACCCAGAAAGCTTTTATTTCATGGCCTTGTGCTCCATCTGCTAGTATGTCATATGTCTGACTGCTACAGTGCGTGCACACATACAGTCTCCCAGGAAGTCCAAGGAGGAAATACGTGTGGAAAGAGAACAAGTCAATGCTACAATGACAGCCTATGCTGCATCTCCACTTTTCACCCATTGCCCCCAAATGCTGAATACCTAATAAGAAAAGTTCTAATGTAAACAGTTCTACTTTGTCATAATTTCAGAGAAAACAAGCCGAAATACATTGTAATTTCATCCTTACGCTTTCAGAAAATTTGCTTTTTCTGGTTATTTCAGAAAAATGAGACAGTCAAGGCACACACAGAGAAGTGGTACAAGCCAGTATCCATTCACTCCATATCACCATAATGAGCTGGAGGAAGGGGAAGAGGAAAAGATGTGACAAACTCCCTTGAAGAACAGTTGTGATACTCTAAAGAGTTGGCAGAGACATGCTTGGAAGATTCAATTAAAAGAAGCGTACTGCTGTTGCAAAACACAATCAACTCTAGAGCACCAGTAATGGGAGAGAACATTCTCCCTGAAATGGGAAAGAATGAAGAGTGGGATGAAAAATAATACTAGGGGTGTTCAAATCAATTCCAGTCACTATTTTTACAAAAACAGATTAAGCTAATAAAAATACTTTGAAGTACAACAAGGTAGCTGAAACAGAAGAAATGAAAAAAATTTAGTGGTCCTAGTTTTGAGAAAAAGTAGGAGGAGAAACTGAAGAAAGAACAGCAGAGAGAGAAGATAAGCCAAATATTCTTATTTGTTCCTTCTGCCAAACATGTTGTGGTGGCATTAAATGTAGAGTAGTTATTAAAAGGAAACAGTCCTACCTTTCATACAATACTAAGTGCATCTTAGGCCCTCCTGTTTAAGACATTGAGATCAAGAGATTTGCAGTCAAAAGATATATAAATACTATAGCCAGTGTTTGGCATAAAGGTCAGAACAAACAAAAATTAGGAAGAAACATCCTCTGTGGTTTAGTTATTCCAAATTCATGCACTACAGTTTTTTGTTTGTTTGTTTGTTTGTTTGCATTGCACTAGATTTCAAGCTTCTGGTGCTTTCATAGTCAGAGACAGAAATTGCCGCATCTTCCCATTATTCTGTATTACTAAAATTCCCATTTACTTCAAACACATTCAAACTTTGCTTATCATTCTAAAGAAAAATGCTTTCAGTGTTTCAGTTCCTTTTTTTTTTTTTTTTTTCAATATATAAACTACTGTTAATGAAGTGGATGTGGCAAACAGCATGCATTCATCATATGTGATCAAAAAAATAAGATTTTACTTCAGCAAAGAGCAAGAACTCTCACACTAAATCCATAGATGGCATCCAATAATCAAAGTCTGTTTTGGTCTTACAAAATCAATATTAGTCATTTTCTAAGACAAGGAAGGTTTTAAAAAGAATCTTAAGACACTGTACTTCACTATATCAGGGAGATACAATGTAAGTTTTATTTGAGTTTCTGTGGAAAAAACATACATTTAAATTGTTTGTAATTTACAACTATGTAGTATACATATACTACCAATTTAATGTTGACTGACTGTGTCTCTGTAAAGCAGCATTAACTGTACTACTGACCAACTGGCCATCACAATTATCATTTGCTAACTTCAGACCAAATGACTGTGAGAGATTCAAAGTGCTTCTCTCAAGTATAAAATATTGTACTAATTAAAAGAATTTTGTATTAAAAACAAACCATTCAAATATTCCAAAGAAGTTTTTTCTTTTTTTTTTTACAATTATGTCTTCCTAAAAAGACATCTTATTTCACAATGACAACTAAGCCCACAGTCACAATACTTTCAGTGTCTGAAATTCACATGAAGTTTAACCCTCAAAATAAATCAGAACTGTTGATGTGGAGGATTAACAAGAGCAAAGACCATGCACCAGGCTTTTTTTTTTTTATGGTGACTTTTATAATAAAATATAAAGTTATTTCACTCTATAGAAAAAAAAATCTTAATTACACTCAAATTTTACTACCTATGGTAAAGAGTTATGCAAAAAAAATGATTAAAACTATCTCACTTTTTCTAATGCATTGGTGAAAAACTGTCCAATGAAAATAAGAAGACAGAGGTATATTAACTGTACTATGCCGTATTCTTCCTTAATAGAGGTCTACTTCTGAGCAGGCAAAGCACTTAGGACTACACATATTTACAGGTTAAATAAACAATATTCTGACATGTAATTCAAGCAGCATGTTGTTCAGTAAGCTTGTTGCAATGAACTGAACAAGACATCTCAAAATAACTACTGTCTCAAAGCAGTTTTTAGACACTGCCTAAAGCTTATACAGTTGTTTATGATTAAACATGTAATTGCCAACTTTTAAATTTATACTGCACGTTACTCCATTTCACAGCATTTACAGCCATTTTAAAAGTCTTTCTATACATCCAAAGCATACTGACTAGCATCTGGTATTATATTATTCTAAGCTTTAAGACTTGTAAGCAAGAAAGCATGGCACCAAGAGAGAAAAAAAGGAGGGAGAAGGAGAGTCCCACTAAAATCCGATATCGCTCCATGCCCAGTTCTCAAAACACTCATATAAATGCTGAAGTTTATACTGACAGATTTAATTCCTGTCAAAATTACTCACATATAAGTATCTGCAAGAACAGGGCCTTGACTGTAATAACAATGCAGAACAGAATAAAAGCTAAACCTTCTGTAATACCATTAATCTTCTTCTTATTAAAGGCCATCATTTGTTATTAAAAAAGCCAGATATTTGTTACCAAATATATATATATATCAGAACACTTAGTCTACATCTGCAATAACACAGTTATTTCCTTAGAAGGAATCTAAGTCATTTTTTATGCCTTAATTACCTGAAATGTTCAATCGAGTAATGTTTTACAGTAGCTTCCCTTGAAACAGAAATTAATTCTGGATTTAATTAAAACAATCCCATGTCCAAATACCGCAGGATTCCCGGCGCAGCGTAACCGCAGGCGGAGGCGCAGCGCTCTCCCACCTGGCGGCTCGCCGCTACTCCCGCCGGCGCCTCTTCCTCGGCAGCAGCGGCCCGGGCGGCATCGGCATCGGCCGGGGAAGCGCCGGGCCCCGCCAAACGCCCGCCCGGCCGCCCGCCGCCCGGCCGAGGGGGCCCCGCGCCGCCGGGCCGGGCCGGGCCGGGCCAGCGCGCGGGGCAGCGGCGCCCTGCAGCGCCCGCGCCGGCCCGCAGGGGGCAGCACGGCGGCCGCCGCGCGGGCCGCGCCGCCGCTGCGAGGGCCCCCGCGGCCGCGCTGCCCGGCTCCGGGGACAAAGGGGCGGGAGGCCCGGCGGGTCCGGCCCGGCGGGTCCGGGCCTCCGCGCTCGCGGGGGACGCCGCGCTCCCGCCGCTGCGGCCCGCCGGCGGCGCGGGGCTCCCGCTCGCGCCCCGCAGCCGGCGGCGAGGGCCGCGCCGCCCGAGGTACTTACCGCAGCGCGGCCGCCCCCGCGGCCCGGCGCGGCGCGGCGCGGCCCTGCCCGGCGCGGCGCGGCGCGGCTCTGCCGCCCTCCGCGCGGCGCGGCAGCGGGCGGCGGAACTGACCTCAGCGGCCGCCGGGCGCCGCGCCGCCCCATTGGCCAGCGCCGCCGCCGCCGCTCCCGCCGGCGGCGCCGGGTAGAGCTCTACAGCGGCGCCCTGGGCGCGGCCGCGGCGCAGGCGCGGTGCGCTGCGCGGGCCGCGGCGCGCGCGTCCCGCGGGGGCAGCGCGCGGCGGCGGCGCGGGGTGAGGAGCGGCCTGCGCCGCCTTCCCGGCCGTGCCGCTGCGCTTCGCTGGTACGTGACATCGGCGTAAATACCGCGGGATCGCTCGGCTAAGCGACCGGCTCAGCACGGTTTCAGCAGCGCGACGGTGCTGATTGTCAGCTGTTCCCAATAAAATCTCAACTTCTGTTTAAATCATCTTTAGTCAAATTTCAAGAAAAGAAATAAATGTTTCTGAACTTGTAGCTTCTTGCCTTTTAAAAGCCGTTGAGGCATCACTGCTATCTGCTCCGCTCTGTACTCGGGCGGAGAAGGAAACCGCCCTCAGCGGTGGATTCATGAGTTCCGAAACGAGCTGGGGCCCTGGGAGTCTGGCTGTTACCTTCTTCTGATCAGCAGCGTAAGAACACGCTGCTCGCAGTGAGGATTACTGATCATTTCAAACGTGTGTGGAGAAAGCCCCGTGGCTGACAGAGTCTGCTGGGATTTCTAGAGTTTTGACAAAGGCTTTTAAAGGAAGTAGGTAGTAATGGCCTAAGCACAAATGCTTTGGAGTGAATAAGTAATTGGCTAAGTGATGGGGCGCAGCTGGGAATGGACGCGTGGTCCGTGCCGTACGGCGCGGTGCCGGCCGGTCGGGATCTGCGCTTGGGCCTGTTCAACATACGAGTGGCCTGGAAAAGGAGCTGGGCGCTGACGTGACAGACTGCGGACAGTACGGCACGAATCAAGGAACTACGGACAAACGCCAACTGAGGAACCGCAGAGGGACTTTTGAGACTGAATAACTAAGCAATAAAATGTCAGATTAAATTCCGGATAGATAAAAGTGACACACATGAGGAAAGGACATCTTAAATTCAAAGGAAATGATGGGACCCAAGCTGACTTACTGCACAGGAGAAAAGTCTTGGAATTGCAATACACATTTCTGTGGAAAGCGCAGTGCAGCACTTAGTGGAGTTCAGAAGAGCAAGCCGAGTGCTGGGATTTGAAGGGGAGCAGAAAGCAAAACGTCATTATCCCACGGCATGAATTCCTGGCTTGCCCACATCTGAAAAGCTGCATGTAGCTCTACATTCCCTCAACAGGAAGGACAGAATAGGTTCAATGAAAGCTTAAAAGATGATGAATAGGGTAGAGCAACTCCCGTGTAAGGAACAGCTAAGTAAGCTCCAATCTGGAGAAAAAAAAGGGAGGGGGAGGGGAAGGTGGCTATTATCTAATAGGTGGCCAGCAATTATGAGTGCAATGGAAAAAGTGAAATGCAGGAATAGGGCAGCATCACACGAAGCTGGTACAAGCTAGGTTCACAGTAACACACAGAGATGTTCTTGGAGCAGTGGACAGTGTGCGCATGGAACTCCTTACTAAAGGGGGTTATCTGAAGATGCTGAAAGTTGAATTTTTAAAGGAGAGACTGGAGAACCTTTATGGAGAGAAATCCAGTGAGGAATACTAAATATACAGAAATCACCTGTGGCCTTAAGGGGGAATAGCTGGAGGCTGAAGGATACAAGGGAGAAATACCATGTATTTCATGTCCTTATTCCTCTGTATCTACTGTGTTCAGTGTTCATTGACAGGTTATGGGGCTGGATAAACATTTGGGCTGAAACAGTTTATTTAGTGAAATACTTAACCTAGTAATTTAAGAGTTGTAATGTAATGATAATTATCCCTGTGGATCCCATGAAAGTCATGAGGTAGAATTCATATTTACAGAGTTGTGTCAGCTGCTCTGCAAAGATAAATACATAGGTAATGCTTACTGGGTAGTTTTCTTCATAACCAGAAAGGGTAGATACATTTCTAAAATAAAAGATGATATTCTGGAACACAAGCAGTAACAAGTAATTTTGCTAGTGCAGACATTTTTTTCAGCTCATCTATCTGCACCTTAAACTGTTCAGATCGCAATGAACATATTCCCTGTTAGTAAAATGGAATCATTTATCTGATACACAACACTGATTAAACAGTTTCACCGTTCTTAGGTGTGTGTATCTAACTTCCTGTGAAGTTAGCAAGACAATTGTCTGTAACAAATGCAGGATAGATTAGTCAGTATTTAAATAAGGCCAAACTAAAGAATGCCACCCAAAATAGCTGTTGTAATGGAAAACTTGAGAGTCAATTCACATCTTCCTCTGTGCTTTCCAGCTACAGTAAATTCAGTCCCTTCCCCTGCCTTTTCTAAGGCTCTGTTCAAAGCTGCTGCGTTTCCTTTCATTCATCATGTGAATTCTGTTTTCATAGAATGAGTCAAACCTCATCCGATTCAAGCTTCTCTTTCGCATTTACTCTCCAGTCCTGAACCTATTTAGGCTGCAGAGAGGGGGTAATTCTGCCGCACTTACCAGCTGATCACTCCCTTTTCATTTGCCAGCGACCGTTGTGCTGGGACCCCTGATTTCCCAGGACTTGCCGGGCCTTTTGCTCCTTCCCTACTTAGTGCTTCCCTCGCAGGCCCATGCCGTTAGCACCAGCGTTGCCGAGGCGCTCGTGTTCGCCCGTGCTGAGGACCCTAAAGCGAGCACATCGTTACCGAAGTGGGAGACGGTGGTGACCGTGGCACTAACTCGCAAAGAGAAGCAGCATCCGAGCAAATCGCCTGTTTGACTTGACAGCGAGCCCAGGTTTCTGCACAAGGAGAAGATGCCCGGCACGGGGCACAGCGCCTTGTGCTCCTTTGCACCGCTGCTGTGCGCTACCCCTGCGTATGCCCTGGGCCACGCCAGGAACTCGCCCTGCTGCTGCTCCTGCCCTCTCTGTCACTGGCCACCCCTTAACAAGATCATTTGGCATGAAATGCTGATCACGGCTTACACGGAGATAGACAGTTACTGCTGCAGAGCTACTGCTCTGCAACTCAACTGCAAAACTGTGAAACAGCTGTGTTTGGAGAAGCACCGCAGGGAAAGAGGGTGAATAAAAGGACTACAAGATTCAACGGGTGCTTTAGGAGCTTTCCCCAAAACATCCTTGCTTTGCACGTTACCTTTTGAGGGCTTGTGAATCTAGTAAGAAAGAACTGTACCAGAAAACCTGAGAAAACCAGCAGTGATTGGAGAGCTGGAGAAGGAAGAAGGGCACACAGAGAATTTATCTCAGAGCTGTAGCAGGACTCTCGCATAGCAGCTTCTCTCACGCCCCCAGGACGGTACGGCAGCTATAGCCAGGTGGACGTGGCTGCACTTCACGGCCTGTAAGGACGCACTGGCTCAGCCTGCTGAACCCCGGGGAGGCGGGGGGGAGTTTGTACCTCCTGTGAATGTGCGTCGTATATTTAAGTTATTTTAAGAGTGGAGGATTTACTTGCAACAGAGGAACATTCTGGCTTCCATGGGGGGAATATGCTGCTTTGTAACTGCCAAGTAAACTTGAGGAGGGAACAAACCCCAGTAACGAATCTTTGTTCTCCTAAACGTACAAACATGAAATACATATAATGACAACACTGGGGATTTAAAATAGCAACAAAAGAAATTTCAGCTCAGACAATTTCCCAGCCCCTCCTAATGCACAGCTGGATGTAGAGACGGAAGGACCCAGGTTTGTTGTGCCTTTGCATTTCTGCAGCTGATCTTTATGCTGTACAATACATCCCTGATCCAAGTGGCTAAAGCTTATATGAAGCTACATAGATTACAGATTTTTCTGTTGTTTACTAGAATGCTCCATGCTGCTCTTTTGTTTGATTGGAGGCTGTAAGTATTATTAAGAAATGTCGAGAGGGCAATTTTACATTATGATGTTAGAGCAATTTCTGTATCTGCGTTCTAAAAGGTGTTATGTCCCTATGGAGTGCTCAGATTTTGCTGTACCACTACATACAACTACTGGTTATCTATTGCTCTCTAGTGGTCAACATGCAACCCTGATCCTATACGCTCTAAAGCTTCATGTTTTCTTAACAGAGTGTGTTACTATAACATTACAAACCAGTCTGCAAGAATTTACCTCGGGGGAGGGAACCACAAGTCTTTTGTATTTTTATATCTTCTCTTGCATTAGCATCTCTAATATTTCTACCCACATCCCTATGTCTCTGTGTCCTCACCAAACTCTCAGTATCCCTTTTCTTCACAAGTACCCAAAACATACACAAAGCCTTGCTCCCCTCTGCTCCTGCGCTAGGTATCAGCACATCATTCTGCCTCCTGCCAAGCAAAACATGTTTCAGTGGGCTTGCAGCAAGCTAGGCAAAACAGATACTGGTTGGGTTATTACAGTTCTCCCTCCTTCAGTAAGCTATCAGTTTTTACAGTGTTACAGAGAGCTCATTCCCATCTAGACCTCCACTCATGTATCAGATTTGTTTAAACTGGGAAACATTAAGAAGTTACGGCAGTGAGTGTGTGGCGGGGGTGAAGGCTATGGAACAGATTGCATGATAACTTTGGTCTTGTTCACTTGGGAAATCACGTTAACAGTTAAATACAAATCAAAAGTTACAAAGAGACGAGCCACCTGTGAGTACACTCAAAGTAGAAATCAGAAAGAGGTTCTGAATTACGGGACAAGGGAGGTTCTGGAAGAGCTTTTCAAAAAACCTACTGAAAGCAAACAAGTAGTTTTGGGTGATGTTGACTGGCTTTGGTGAAGCACTATGTGCAATGATTATCTGTGAGAAAGAGAGCAGAGCAGAGCCAGAGCTCCTTCTAGCGCTGTGCTGCCTGTAGGTGACTGAGCAGAGGAAAGCTGCTGAGGACCCAGCACGGCCACTCAGCCAGCTTTTCTTCAGCAGCGGCCAGCAGCAGACGGCAGAGGGGAGAGCACAGCAAAGCTAGCACGCAGTGGTGATGATACCAGTGCACCTTGAGACATCTCTGAGGGGAGCAGGGAAGACATACAAAGTGAACAGAAGCAAAAATTAAAAAAAAATAGATCAACTAGATGAAAAAATATACACAAGTACCTTGTTCTCTCTTACCACTTACCTTTGTGGCTTGTAACTGTTCCTTTATTCTATCTTACATGTTTTAAAATATTTTAACTTTCTTGCAAGAAGCAGTCAAAGCAACAAAATGTGTTCATGGTGAAGATGCATCTCATAAATTGGTGCAGTGAGACAGAAATCTGAAATACAGTCTTACATTTTACATGGAAATTAGCAAAATGTACTTTATCCAGCTATCATTAGACTATCTTAATACTCTTTTTCAAGCTTTTCCCATAAAGTCTGCAGGTTCAGTAGAAAATCAAAGATAAAATATCTTTTCAGTGGTATGAATACTCCACTAAAAATTTGTTTCACTCCCAAATATTTACATGCAGTAACATAATACATTTCTACTGTATGTTGGTATAATCTGGTAAAAATAAACTTTGCAATAATCCTCTTCTAATATCTCATTAATATCCAGTGTTTTCCCAGGAAACTACTCCTATCAACATTGTCTCCTCATGCTTTATTCATCTATTCTGAATTCTCTAGAGTGTTCATACAAGGAACTATATATATATATATATATTTGTATGTGTGTGTGTGTCAGAGAAGTAGGAGAGGCTTATTCCACAGCAGTGAGCTGTGGTAAAATCTTCAAGTGGGTGCCCATATTTATGCTAGCCTACTACCACATGAAAATAACGCTTATCTTACCATTAGTGGTTAATGTTAGCTGCTGTGTAAATACATCTATTTTTCCTCAGAAATAAACTACTGCTGAAGTAAAAGTAGTTTTGCCTCACACTAGTACGGCCCTCACTTCCTGGCTTACCATAATTTCAAAGGCTTCTTAGACTTCTCTTTAAGTAATGTAGCTATTATAACAGCTCTCTTTCAGATAACCAGCCATTCTGTAAAACATGACCTAAGCTCCTGTTTTCTCATTATTGTCATGTCATCCATGAAGAAATTGCAAACAGGTGGAAGAGCATCTTTGTTAAATCTATACATATTCAACCCCCTTTAAAGGTCTACAGGTCTTAAAATGAGATTCTTTTATTTGAAAGATTTTTTCCTTATGAATTTTTATAAAAGTATGCTAGATTCCTGTTAAAGAAAATATTCAAGAGTACATATATATCCAGAAATAAACTACCTAATATGTGCTTTTTTCTTTAGGATAAATGAAGGACAAAATAAAAGTTTTGTTTTTTTTTTTCTAAAGCTCAGAATTTCAGATCATCATTGTTGGTTGTATGTTATTTTTATATCCACAGATTTTAATTCTCAAATAGAGGAGAATTTCCTCTCAAATAGAGGAAAATCCTCAACAGAGGATTTTTCCCCCTACAGTTTAACATTCTAAACCAGGGTAGCTTAGAAGGAGCTGAGGAGCAGAAAATATATACAGGCTCTGACTCAAGAATTTCCTGAACTACAGATTGTTGGACTTATTTCAGACATCTGACAGCTAATGGTGCCAAAGAGAGAAGCCTGTAATTTTTAAGACAGTCTTCCAGCAAGTCTATGATTGTAGAACTTATTCTCCATATATCAGTTGACCTAAAAGAACCTAAATTTTAGAAAATGCTTGCAGAATCACAGATTTTCCATACTTGAGATCCATGTGGTTTTGAAGTCTTCTGCTGCTATGGCAACATTAGCAATAAATGCATCTTTAAAACTCCTTTGATGAGTCACAAGTGTCTATCAAAATCTGTAATGAACTACAATTTCCAATCAAAGAATCTCACTGCTTGCTTTATAGCAATCATTCATCCTCTAGAATCTTTATTAAGGGAGGAAAAAAAACTGTTTCAGATTTATACAGTCAAAAAATAAATCCTACTGAAGTCCTTGATCTTCAAACATAGTCCAAATCCTGAGAGAAAACACTGCACCAAATTACCAAACAAGTCTAAAATAAGCCTCAAAAAATCTTGGATAGTCACAAATCTAAAAAGCAATTTTCTAAGCACTGAATACAACATACTAACTGCTTAAAAATACTGGGTTACCACCTCTACTGCTTATCAGAACCTCAATCTGTCAAGTACTACCACACTTGCTCCCTCTGCACTGCAATTGTAGATATTTTTATTTTAAGCATAGCAAGATGATAAATTGCTTTATTTATATAAGGTTACAAAATAACCTCTTATAGTATGACAACTTTTCAGCCCCACAAATTTAAACTCACTCTCTCCTCGCTCTTTGGAGCTTTAAGCCACCTTCATTCCATAGAAAAGCTCAAAAGGCCAATCCTGTTTGGTTCCCTGCAAGAGACGGGGTGAGTAATTGAGGATATCTTTGGGGCTTCAATATCTCACTGCTTAAGTCTAGTATGATGGCATCATTCCAGACATGATGAGAGAGCAATGCAAAGTCGGGGGAGAACTGTAACAACACAATATTAGATATCTGCAGACTTCTAGACTTTCAGGACCATAGTGTTAGGCCAATATGCATCATTGCCTTTGCAGCTGTTAGCAGCTGCATTGGAGGGAAGTAAATGTGAGCAGCTTTAAGGTTTATGGCTTTTGTTGGGGAGAGATCTGGATAGAGATGTATTCTAAAGAAGGATTACCTTTTTTTTTACAACATGCACAGCTTTAGAAATGATTTTTGTTTTTAAATAAAATTCAGTTAATTGACTTTGAACATATTATGGATGCAGCTTATCTTTTGAATACACCTAATGAGCGTATTTGGCTTTTTGAAATCAATTCAATGTCTCAACAGACACCTTTAGTGATATTTTTAGTTGCAGTAAATCATTTCATAAAATAATGAGGTTTGCAGCAGGGAAATCTTTAGTCAAATTAGAATTCCAAGACTGGAATGGATTTCTGAGCAGTTGTGAACAGCTTCCATCTCCATCCCAGGAAGCCATTCAACATACAGGGAACCACCACAAACAAGATTTCAAGAGTTACTCTTTATGTTCTTCCTTTTTAATACACCATACTATTTTGCATTGATATTGCTAAAACATGGCCCTGAGTTAAAACATTTTAATTTCACTAAGTCCTTAAAGAGAACAATTCTTCAGCATAAGTGTAAGATCTTGAAAGCATGCCTAAGCATGTGGATTTAAACAGTGGCTTTACTCTAGAAGCCAGTTACTGGTCTGGTTTTATGTTAGTACAGTGAGTTTCTGGGAGTTCTGCCTAAGGGGGGAAAAAAACCAACCCACCTCTAGAGCAATATTTAATAAGTACTGATTTCACGTATTACCATTTTTAGCTATTAAGAGGTCAATAAATGTTTTATTCAAAGTTTTTCAGTGCTTATATATATAAATGGTTTCAGGACCTATTTACTTCTTTAGTTACCAGAAGTTTAAAACCCTAAAACCGCACACATCCCTGATTTATTTAGTAACATAGAATGCTATATTGCTTGCTAGTACCTTTAACTATACTTCTTCAGGAACAATTATCATTAAGAAGTAAAGCTGTGAGCCATTTTTAGTAAGTGGCTTCCCTTTTTTACATTCTGTACTCTGTAGACAGGAGTACCAAACTGAACAAATTTATTTAGCTTGTATTCTTATTAACCATACAGCAGAGGGCTATTAAGATTTTTCATAACACAGTCAGAATCATCATGAGATCTGCATTCAGTTCTGTAATTACAAAGTCAATTGTTAACTACTTAGAAAAAGTATGGAAGTAAGACCTGTTCTTCCTGTGCCTAAGGATTCCTTCCTCTCTCCAAAGGCAAGACCCAAAGTCCACTTAAGCAGAATGGAAACTTTTAAATTGATTTTCATGGAGCTTTGGTTAAACTCTAACTCCTGATAATTATCTCAAAGCGCAAGCTGAAACTTGTTGAATCTGCTTGCTTGCAAGAGAAAGGAAACCACAGGTCAATGAATTCTCGTTTAATCTCACTACAGTGGATAGGCCACTGATGAAACAGCACACAGGAAAGACAGATTTTTAAGACACAACTGAAGCAACCCAATGCACAAATATCATTTAATTGCTCTTATTTTATTATTTTAACTTCTCTTTATACAATATGCTACAAACTGAACATTTCAGAATTAGCTTATTAATTAATAATACTGTTTTTTTGTGTTTGTTTTCAACTATTTTTCTTTTTTTTTTTTGGCAAAATGGACATAGCTACGCAATGCTGTAGACTGCAGTGCAAAGATCTGTGAGCTTAAGAGGAGTCTTACCCTGTCAGTAAGACCATCTGCTCCTGTCCAGCTCAACACTAGGGAAATCCTTGCCTCCAGCTAGCTTGCTTGTGCTTGATGACCCAATATCTTTGCACTGTGCCTTCCACCCTAGACCTCTAGGTCTAACGTTGGCAGAATAGAACTATCTTTGATCTTTCTTGCTCCCCAGAATTACACATATTTTTCTTAAAAGCAGACAGTCAATTAAAATATGATTTAAATATATAAAACAAAGTTCTTCTATAATGGCACTACAGTGTTCCTTATCAGTTGCATTGCATCAGTTTTAGTGAATCCTTTCGCAGGGTAATTCTAAGGTTTCCCACATGGAGGAAGAGACACTGAACTGCAGGATGCAGTGGCCAGCCAGCATAGGGGCAAACAAAGCTGAGTATGATGTAATCATTACACAGGGTACATACAAGCCCTGAAACAAAAAAAAAAAAAAAAAAAAAAAAAAAAAAGGAGGAAAGGAGAAGTCAAACTATTAGATTTGCTCATAGTTTCCAGAAGAAACCATAATTCTAAAGTTAGTGCTTATAGAGACAGTTTTCATTAAAAATCAACTCACATTCATAAATCCAGACAAGGCTTCAGGTGAAAGGCTCATGTGGTATAAACCATCATAGCTCAGTTGCCTCCAAAGGAGTGGGCATTTACATCAGCTGAAGATGTGTCTTCATCCAGAGAGGTAACCCAAAACTCAAGGTGGCAAATTCCTTTGAGGGACAATACAGAAGCCTCATGTAATTCTGGTATTTGTTTTATTCCTAGAAGATTAACTTCAATATTTGCAACAAGTAGATCTATTTGATAGTTCATTCATAATCACAGCATGAACTTCTATTTAGGCTATTTATTTTAATGACATTTTAAGAACCTATACAAATCATCTGAAATTTCTATTTGTTCTTGCATCAGCTATTATATGGATTGTAAGACAGATGTAAGAGAGGTTCTTCTGATCAGACGGATGATTTTAGCAACTAAGTGTTTGGATGCAAGATGTTTGGACTCACTGAAGCAGATGAATAAATCTCAATAAAACACCCACACATTACAATAATTTCCTCTGTGCTACAGGAAGAATAGGAAGAGAGAAAAATACACTCAATACAAAACAAAATTACTTTCTCCTGGGATTGGTTTAATCTATATTCTAAGTGATCTGAAAGACTAAAAACTATTAAATAGAAAAATATGCTGTATTGATAAAGCTGAATACCTCCACTGGACTGCGGGAAGTAGAGAAATGAGATTAAATAAAAAAAAATACATCAATTCAAAAGCCTTTTTGCTACTTCTTTTTCTTTAGCTCATAATTACACATACAGTCCAAGTGAGGTAGGTTTTTCAGTGCCCTGTCTCTTATCTGCTACCACCAAGACAAGAAATACTTCCTTTTTTCCTCTCTACTCCCTGTCCAACAACCACATGCTGCTCTGCCTTCGATATTACTAATAACTTCTTTCCCAAAGAGATTTTTTTTTAATGACTGTTTAGTATGATCAGCAAGCATTCATGAAGAATTTTGGTCAGAACAGAATGTGTTTGTCATGCAAGAGAGGGAGAGACAGAGTGAGAAAAAGAGAGGGGTGGGGAAGGAGAGAAAGACATGAGAAACAGGGAAAACACACTTGCTGCAGTTTCCAGCTACCTGGGCACTAACACAATAGTCTTCTGCACAGTGGGGAAAAGAGGAGTGTGTCTGTCCTTAAAGGACAGGACTACCTTTAAGGGGCAGTGAAGAACTGAAAACTCTGAATTGCTTCATAGGAAGACATCTGAATCTCAGAAAATAATATAGCATGCTGAAGTGTGGTTTGTCAGATGAGAAGATAACGTTTGTAAAAAACAAGAATCCAGAAATTCTGGGAATTTCATATTTCCCATCCACATGGGAAACTGACACTATTGAAGGAGAAGTGGATAGTCAAGAAATACTTCAGATAAGCAACATTGGGATCAGAATAAATTACTTTGGATCTGATCAGAACTAATTTAGTGGGGGAAAAATACTGATGCAAATTTCTTTGTGAGAAAAAGTAAATGGACACAGTGAGGGCATGAATTTATAAAAAATACTGCATATGGTCTAAGAAAATATAGGATTGTCTAGGGTGATGAAAACCTTGTTGAATTAAAATATGTCTCTGAATAAAAAGAGGGGATATTAACCTTCTCTATTCAAAACAGGCATGGCTTTGAAGCAGAATTTAAATTGAGTAGTAGCCTGGAAGCTTTGATTTACATCAAATAATTGGATATGTACTTCCAACATGCAAAGCAGGCAGCAGCTGGAAATGGTCTGAAGCAAAGTATGATTTTAAAAATCATCACTAAATTATTGGTAAAAAAAGCCAGGAGTACTGGGAACAAAACCAAGAGTGAGAAAGTATTAAAGATCAGATGATTCACATAGGAAAACTTTACCTATAAAATGACAGTCTCTCTGATTACTCCTACTGTTCAGGGAAAAGATCTTTTTGTTATATTTGAGAATTTTAAGAAAAAAGTCAACTAATTGCCCAGTTGCTCAGGTCAAAAAAAGCAAATCAAATGCTAGAAATGACAAAAAAGGAATAGCGAACAGAACAAGGGAGAATTATTTCTCTGTGTGAATCCAGTGCATTTACATCTTGGGTGCTCTGGGACGTTACGGTTCTCCCATCACAGAGACTTGAATGGGTTCAGAGAAAGGCAACACAGATGATTAAAGGTCTGGGACAGGTCTCCTGTGAGGAATAACCAGACTAGCATGAGAAAGAAACCACTGAGGAGGGAATACAATAGAGGCCTCTAAATCTGTGAGCAACAAAGAGAGGATAAATAGAGAACAATTGTCCAGGGTTTCACAAGCCAAGAGATAGGGGTGTCACTATCAAATAAAGCAAGCAGGCAGCAGATTCAGAACAGACAAAGGAGGTGAAGAAATGGTTAAAATGCAAAAAATCTAGTGATAGAGCTTTGTTAGTAATAAAAGTTTGTATAGATCCAGTAAGTGTGTGGAAAAAATCAAAAATAAATATCCATTGGGGCTAAGTAGAAGGACATGACTCTGAGAACATATTCATGAGAACATATTCATTTTCATGAGAACATGATTGCCTGTTCTTGTGCTCTTCACTAGGCATCTGCTGTTGGTTCCTAACAGAACACAAGGTTAGAAGGACCTTTGGCATAAAATGTCATTTTTATATTCTTGGGAGACTGATGTTATAGGCTTGTATCTTAAATATGTTAGGTTGGTTCAGAATATAAATGATCTTCCATTCTGTTTAAAAGAAAGGAATCAATAAACTATAATTAAATAGAAAGCTATTGATGGTGATTTTACCATAAAGAAAACCAGCAATAGCCATTTGTTGAACACCACAAAAGCAGAAGGAAAACGTTAAAAAGCAGTATTACAAGGTTGTAATTGAAAAATGCAAAAGTGTTCAGGGTTTGTTAGCAAACAAGGAAATAAGTTACCTATTGATGTTCTACTCAGATACTCAAAAGATAGCATTAACTCCTTTACAAATTATATATAATAAACACACCTGCCATATCTCTTATATTATTACTACATTAAGCTATTCTAGAATCCACATGAACTGATTCAAACCTCAAGCCACTTTGGATGCTGACAGAATATTAAAAAAAAAAGGAAAGCTTAGAATCAGAGACAAGAAGTTACATTAATCACAGGAATGAGCTCAGAAGTATAGGGATTTTTTTTAAGAAAATAAGCTATGAATAAAGTGAGAAGAGCTCAATGAGAAGGTCTGTCCATAAAATCTTTTCAGATGCAGCAGTAAAATGATTAATCAGAATAATTTCCTTCAAAGGGTCTCCATGAAGACTTATAAGGACTGTAACAATACTATAATATTACCAGATTAAAAAACCCTCCCTCCTTTGATTTTACTGGGATTATAGTGTATCCTTCAAATGTGATAAATCCTCTCTTTGTTTTCAATAACTGATTTCAATTCTTCTGCTCAAGTAGTTTATTGGCAGATTTATTTTCAGTATTGCCTGTCACTGTTGCACAGCATTCCCGCACTGATTGCTGCTTCGAGACAATTGTGTTTACTTAACCAGGTTGTGGAGGGAATAGGTGGGAGACAAGGGCTGGTGGGCAATTTATTCAAAGGCTATTATAACTTAATGAGATCGAACATCTTGGGCTCCTTTTACAGTCGATGGTCAAAGGTGGGGTCCTCCAGAAAGCAATTTAGAAGTAGGAGGAATTCCAATTTTCACACTTTGATTCTCTCTCTGGCTCATCTCTCTGGACTAACTATGTAGGAAAGCACTTGCAAAATCATCCTTGTTATGTTAATATTGAGCTTTGGGAATGCTATTACCCTTTGAAGATGTGGCATGATGTGCCATAAGCCTATTGGATTTCACAGTAGCAGAGCAAAGGCTTCCCCCGCCCACACTCCCCCAGGAGTGCAAGCCTAGGAAGGCCCCCAGGGTGTAAACACGAATCGCAGAAGGTCAGTTACTGCAGGAATGTAACCTAGGGAGCTGGGAAGAGTTGGTTTTAGGGCATCACAAAAGGAAGACTAACGATGTATTTAACATGTGTAAAACATGCCATAAACCCTGAAAACACAAAGAAGATAACAAGGGAGTGTAAAAAACAGTCTCAGTCCCTAACAAGGAACAAAGGAAGACAGAAGTAAAGGAATTGCTCCAGTATCCTCTCCTCTGGTTAAGGAGGCTGTGCCTGAGTAATGCCACTGCTTATCCACAGCACTCACTTCCCTCACCTTCAGTAGGGAAGCAGCATTTTCTGACTTGCCATTTCCCACAGCTGGCTACTGTTATTCATCAGGTATACGTAAAGAATTTTATTTTACTAAATATTTGGGTTAAGTAAACAAGAATTATAAAGAGCAGTTTGTGTCCCTGTGTTCCCTTCTCTAACTTTCTCACGTAACAGCATGATTTATTACTACAGCACCCCTCCAGTGTAAGTTAGGCTGTAACGGTCAAGATGGTGTGCATGCATTGGAAATGTTTAACACTTTTATAGAAAACTTCCATGAAGAAGTCATTTCTTCAGAAAGTGAAACTGAAGAGATAAGATCATAGAATCATAGAATGGTGAGGTTGGAAGGGACCTCTGGAGGTCATCTAGTCCAACCCTCAGCCTAGCCCGTACGGGGATTAAACCCACGACCTTGGCATTAGCAGCACCACGCTCTAACCAATGATGAGAAAGTATACTGTGAAAATATCTGTCAGAGGAGAGAGACAAAGATAATCAATGACTTAATAAATCTCATTTGTCTTTTAACAGTGTTTAAAAAATGTGCTCTTGGTAAAAGCAAATTATTCCCAAAGTAGGTAGTTGGATCCTACCAATGTAAGATACTGTACTCATCACTAAATTAATGTGCTGATACATGAAAATTCACCCTCCTAGGTGGAACACACCAATGATAGTGTACCTCATCGCTGAGTGAAGCCTAAAAGGCTTCCTGTGCAGCATAGAGAAGTTTCCTGGATGAAGTGAAATGAAACTTCTCTCTTCCTGTACGACTGTGGAGTCACTATTGTGACAAATGTTCAGACACTTCCCTGAAGCATCATTGTCTTCAGGAGCTTAAGTAGTTAAATTGCTAGTAATTTCTTGGGCACTCTCCTTTGCTGCTTGCTCATTAGTCCTTCCCTAATTATTTTCTTAAGATTATTTCCATCTCTATGCCTGATGTGCACCTAATTTGAAGTTATATTATCACTACAGTACCTGTCAAAGGTAGGAGCCAGGGTTCAGTCATCCCAATACCAATATCACCATAAATTGGGTGACTCCAATACTGTCTGTTCTCATTTAAGGGCCAATAACGCACTGCATGGGTGAATCTCATTTGTGTGGTTGTATCATGGATGTTTGTCTAATATACAAACTTTATAGCTCAGCAGACACATACACTTTGCACTGGAGTACAAGTTAGGGAATTTTTGCTCCATTAAGAGCCAAAATAATCAGTTAGTTTAGTGCAGGATATCAAAATAGATAGTGTAGGGTGTCAAAATGACATCTTTTTCTCAAAGCAGGTGAGACAGTCCTTAACTAAGGGAAGGAGTGTTAGAACAATTTCCAAGAAAGTTAGAGATGAATAAGGACAACTTCAGGAAGGGGCTTCCTGGTAACTGACTAGTTACCAGGAAAAGATTGGTTCTGATGAACGTAACCTGAGGCATATAGCCTGCAGGAAGAAACAGGTTCCTACCTGTGTGGGTCAGAACAGAGCCTACAGTAGGCTGGCTGAATGCAGACAGACAGACAGATTGTTTAGATTTGATTTCTGTGTAATAAGATTAAAAGCATGGTTTTCTTTCTTTTTTTCACTGACACCTTTTACAAGCACCTGTAACTGTGTAGCTGTGCTGTCTGTTTATGGTACTGTAAATAAATACTTTTCATTGCACTTATCTTAACCTAAATCAAGTTAAATGGGATGTTAGCCTTTGGATAACATTACAGAATTTCAGCCCTGAAGTGGTTATATTCCCTACAAGTAGGAAACTGGACTTTCTAACAAGGACATCGCTTTCCAATATGCTGCTTCAGATATTCAAATAAGATGTTTCTTCACATAAGCTGTGCAGGCCGGTTTGAGATCTAGAATCACGTGGGTCAGGAAAGACATTTCTTCTAGTGATTAGCTGTAACTCTCTGGTCTATAGTAAAATACTGAGTATTGCATCTGACACATAGCAGTCCCAAGGGTATATTTAACAACTGCCAGCTCTCCATACACCTTAGCATACTTTTTTCATTAATTGTAAAAAAGCATTAAGAATTCTTCTTCAGCCTGCCTTCTATACTACAATCATTATTATACCCATTACTCAGTTAATTGCAGTGAGCAGTCATGACTTTAATACTTAACATGTCACTTCTTTAAAAGAAGTACATATAAGCATTAAATATTATAGCTAATTAGTAACCAGCATTTTAAATGGAATTCAGATACTCTAATGAAATATTACTGTTCTATAAGCTCACAATGTTAAAATGCAACACAGAACAGAATATGTAATTGGAAAGTAGGCAAAATATTTATTACATTTAAAATTAAGGGAGAGTTCTTCCAACTAGTTAGACTAAAACCATACAGGAATATAAAATCAAGCTACACTTCTCTATTGCATTGTATTTTGAGTACAATTACAACCTGAACTTAACATATAAACAGGAGAATAGAGGATATGTCTCAGTCGGGGATATAAAGGAAAGAGACAGGACAAAAGAGAAAAGAAGAGATTGAATGTTAAATGTAACTGACAATTTCAGAATTGTTACATATTTCTCATGGTAGGCAAACTAACTCTCATACTTCCTTTATGTTTAACATTTTTCTTTGGAATGAAAGAAAAACCTTTCTGAAAAACAGGCTGTTATACAACATAAAAGCCCTTCATACATTTTAACTGGAAAAAGAAAAAAAAAGGAACTAATGACCCAGGAGCTTGTAAGAATATAGTTACATGTTACAAACAAATTGCTACTCAATAGGAAAATGTATTGAAAAGATAAAGATTCACTTACTTAATTCACAGCCAGATCATTTTGGGGTTTGACTTATATTTTGAGTATGTTATATAAAATTTTAGAAATGTTTCCTGTTTCACATGCTGTTAAAAAAGGAAAGGACCTGGTGTAACACGGTAGTGGGACACGAGGACGCGCCGTGCTTGCTCCTCGTGACCGTGCTGCTCTGTCCTGCTCCCACAGCAGGCCGTTTGGAAGACGGGGAATTTGAGCCCGAGCTTTCTGTTCCACGTCTGACCGGGCTGCCGTGCCGCTGCCCTGACGATGCGGCGGCTCGCTACCTCAGCTACCGCCTAAGGGAGCTCTCAGCAGCGCAGGGCCCTGCCTAGCGGATCTGCGACGTGAGATCTAGTGCACGGAATATTAACAAAATCACTAAACGGCTTTGTTTTGGCTCCAGCTAGGATATTTGCTAAAAACTTCCTGCCACTGAGAGACTGCAACAGTGATGGCTTCAAATGTCGTACAACTCTCAGCCAGCTGTAAACAATAAACAGTTGAATTCAGTGAGTCAGGCCAGTTCTAAAATAAAATTTGAGGAATGTATTTTTGCTTGGAATGGAACTGAACCTCAACTATAATTCTGTCCAAACTATTAAACAGAACTGCAGTGGATTTGAAAAAGAAACAGGACTACTGATTAAAGTAAAGATTAATTTTTGAAAGCTCTCTCAATGATGAAAACAAAATATTGAATAGATGTGCATTTGTACTCAGAAAGTAGCTGTGGGAAGTTGCCACAATGTAAGTCACTGATTAGGGTGAACGAAATCAAAGAAAGAATAATTATTTCATCCAGAGGAGCCTAGAATGAAAAGTCAGCGTATTGGAAAGTTTTTGTGTGATCCCCATCAGCCTCAAAAAACAAACAATGGATCACACATGAGGAAAAATTTACACTTAGCGACTGAAGTCATTGGAGCGCTAATAAGGCAAAACTAAAACTAATTCAAAATGAAGCAGAAACAGAGAATGTACTATTTTGGAAAGACTGTCAAGAAGATACATATTAGCATCACAATGATTGACTCAAATAGCAGAAGTAGCAGCAATCAGTTAATCCGCTGATGGCAAGGGTTAATATTGAAGGGAGATTGTTCCTTTGCTGAGATATGTGCAGATACAGGCTTACTGTTGATACAGTTGCTAACAGAACAACAAAACTTTTGAGAGAAGCCAAATGATATTTCTGGTAATTAGAATACACATAAATTATAAAGCTTGATTTTAGGTTATCCTCCTAAATGTCAGGTGATTTATAACTTGCCTGAGTAACTTTTGAAACTGAAAGACTTCTGGCAGGAAATGGACTTGCCCCGACAGCAACAAAATGTGATGCTTTACTAGCTGTACTGAGGCCACTAAAATAATGGCACAGATTTTCAGCTGGAAAAACTGACCCTCAAGTCACTTTTATAATGCTCAGTTAAACTTCCAGCTGGAAACATCCAACATCTTCCCTATTGCCAAATTCTTACCAGTTTCAATGAAAACAAGAAGAAAGTCTTGAGTGGGTTTTTTTTGCTCATGTTTATACCCAAACATCAACTTCTGCTGCCATAAGAAGTTGAATTCAAGGTGGAAGTTGCTATAACACTGCTTTCACATTGTCCAATTGAACTCCCTCATAAATGAGTCTACATTTTAGTTTTTCTTTTGATGAATGTTGAAGTCTTTTCCATTGTTAGCATTCAGGACTTAGGTAAAATGGAGTCTTGCTTATAGAAAGGAGTAGATACTTTCACGTAGGTAAAATTTAAACTTTAGTATAAAACAAGAAGTTAAAAGAGGCCATTTCTTCTGGCGTTTGACAAGAAAGTTAAAATATGTAGTTTTCCTTTCTTTAAAAGCTTGTTTGGACAACAGCCATCAGAACAAATCTTTCCACATCATTGTTTTACCAATAAATAAACATTTGAAGCATTTAATGCAGTTAACAAACACTAACTTGCACAGACAACACTAGTTCCATCAAACTGGAATTCAAGATGCCTTTACTTTCCTACACCTCCTACACTCAGCTCATCTGGAACACATTCTGGCTCCATATTCTGGAACACATCATAAAACTATCAATTAGCCATTTCTTAAAGCAGCGCCATTAACAAGTCAATAACAAATGTCCCTTTCACATGAAGTTAAACATTTGTATGAACTGAGTTTTTGAAGTTATGCAGGATGGCTTTACCCTTATTATTTTCTTAGTTTTGGCTGTTAGCATGTTTTTTTCTTTTTTCTTTCTTTTTTTTTTTTTTTTTTTTTTTTTTTTTTTTTTTTTGCTATAATGCCCCAATTTTTGTTTTCTAATCAACAACACTTAGAGGGCTTGTAATACTAAAACACTCAGCTGAAGTACTGTAAAAAATTGTCTAAGATTTCAACTTATTCAAGGACAGTATTTTAGATCATAGTTTTATCTTTGAATCTGACATTGGCAACACAACAAATGGTGACATTAACTTGTTTGTTAATACAGAAAAAATATCCCTGTCATAAATAATTTCAGAATAACCGAAATTGTTATTATGATCTGAGTCTTTCATTTTACACAACTTACAGACTGTTTTCAAGCCTAGACTAGGCAGAGTTTCACCATAGCCTTTGAGAATCAGTCCTTTTCTTTTCATGGGGCTGGGTAGATTTGGCTAGAAAATTTCTCAATGATACCTATAGTAATGTAATCTCATTCTGAAAACAGAGTATAATTTTCTGCCTAGTATTTCTCCTCTTGTGGAACCCAATTTGACAGCCAAGATTTTCAAACTAGTATTGGCCTTGCCAACAATGAATTTTACTCAAATATTTCATCAGTGAATGGGAATTTATTCAGATAATGTGAGCTAGTTGAAAAACAGATCCCTTGTTAGATTCCTTTTTAAACAGTTTCATAGCAATTCTCAAAGCAATGAATCAATGTCTCCTGGATGGCAATTCCCTCTGTATTTCCAGCATGGCAATGAAACACAGAATTCCGTGTACTAGTAACGGTAAGAATTATGAATGTGAAATTGTAGGAAGCAGAAATCTCCAATTTGAGATTTACCAGCTGCTTCTTACACAGAATGAAAATGCAGTCTTGTTCAGAACTATATTATAAACACTCAATCTGCCATTAATATAAATGAAAATAACTTACAAGCTAGGCTTGTAACAGATTTCTTGTAAGCCACGTGAATACTTATCAGTCTTGTTCATACAACAATGTCTTTTGTTAAATGATTCTTGTATACTATGGCTTGATTTCTCAGCATCAGAGTCATCATATTTGTGTGTTTACTTAACCTTCCCTTAGCAGAAAGGGAGTGAGCATATGCTGTGGCCTCAATATGACATATGCAGAAAAAAATGCATGTGTGTCATCCTGAGGTTCAAAAACCACATGCATTATTTGTGGAGAACTCACATGTTTTGCTATGAGGGACAGAGAACTTATTTCTTACCAAATGTCATATCTTGTTCCACAGTGCAAAACTAGAGAAGCAGGAGAAGGGAACAGAACCACTAGCAATTGCATCCTTGTCCTTATTTTACAATGCCAGGGGTTGTCTCTTTGAGAAGATGAGCCTAGCTCAAGAACTGTAATTGGCAATATGACCTTCACAGATCTTGACTATACACGTGAAGTGGTAAATGGGGAGAACATCTGAAATGTTATGCTTGAATACTTGAATGTCAACTGTCCAAGTTTTGCTTCATCTTCTGAGATAAAACCAATTAGTTGCATTCTAGGCATGATGCTGCTTTTGTAAAGCCTGCGTTAGAATCCTGCCCTACCAGTCTGCATTTGTACTCCTCATCTGGGACCATGTCCTTGTGAAGACTGAGCTGCATTACGTGTCCCTTGGCTTTATCACATACAGCTGCAGCTTGGATGATAAACTCAGCCAAGGACATTTCTGTTTCTGAGGGGAATTAGCAACTGCTAAAAAGTCATCTCATTGCATCTTGTGCCTGTCAAAAATGGCAAGTGTGTCAGCTCTACATGAGGGATACAGTTTGCAGGAGAATCCAAATCTTCCCCAAACATGTAACCAAGAAGCACAAGAAGAAACGATGCGCTGTTATGTTATTCAAGCTTTATGAAAGAATAATTAAAACTTTGTTAATCCTTTGTCCTTGTAAGATCCCTGAACACTGAGGACTATTTCTTAAACTTAAGTGTCTGCCTTATTACAGCATTTAACAAACCTCTCTGAATCCCTCTGGGAGCCTCAAAGCATCACAACTCACCTTTTAAGAAATACTGTTCGGCAAATTCCCCTTTCAGCTTTGTGACTGAAAAAGACAAGATAATTTCCCCTAGAAGAACTGCAATATTTGCAGTAAGCAGCTCAGAACTGTGCCATGGTGCAACTAAAGGACCATGTCCCACACAGCAGGTAGCTCACACACATCAGTGGCAACAGGGTGCAAGCAGTACCTGAAAAGTGGTCTGAGTTCCTCTCTTTGCAACAGGATTCTTCTTATTTAGCCTAGTCTAAGTTGACTTGGGCACAGTGATGACAAGCCCTGAAACAGGGCTCACAGATGTATGCTGTTATTATTCACTTCCTCTCCTAGAAGATTTGGGGCTAAGACTAAGCACAAGAAATAAGAAAGATAAAATCTAATCTAGAGAACTGTGACCCTGCAATTTTCCAAATTATGATATTCAAGACTCTTGCTTTACCACTGGCAAGCATTTCAATTGTACAGGATGAATTACTTCAACATCCTGAGTGTGTGAGTTGTTAATTTTACAGAACAATCCCTTAACATGCAGGAACTTAACTGTAAACACAGAATAGTGGATTTACAGAGGCTACATCAAAATCTGTGTTAACATCAATACCAATTACAATAAGTGAACAACAGAATTCAAATTCTTAGGGAATTCTTAGGGTTTAATGTAGTATATACAGGAATAGACTATCGTAATTTTGAGTGAGGTTCCATTAAATTTACCACAAATGAGTATGGATTCTTAGACAGTTCTGTAACAATATTTTATCCCGTCTATAATATTTATTCTGCAGTTCCTAGAAGTGCCCTTTCTCTTTTGTATTTCAGGGTACACTTTGCTGAATTACGAAACAGACAACTTCTGAAACTGACGTATTTCTAACACCACATTCTCATGGCTAGAAAACGAATTATTTCAAAGAATCTCCCTTTATACTATCTAGATGTCAAGTCATTTTGATGTCTTGGAGTGTTAGCAAGGAATGGGGTCCAAACTATATTTTGTTAATTATTTTCAAAAGCAAGCTTGTAACACATATTATCCTTCACTTCAATGTGGTGGATATATTTCAGATAATCTATAAAAGAATAAAATAACAGTGACTTACAGATTTCAATTACTGAATATTCTTCAGTGAGAATATTATATACACACAATTCTTGAGCGTTTTTTATCTTAGAATTATCAACTCTAATGTAATTAACTCCCCAAGCTGTAATTAATCTGTCATTCCTATTTTCTATGATAACGCAAATCCCCTCTCCCAGTGGGTTAGAATGCACGATTCTTGCCACATAATCGCATTTCCTTGTGTAAAATGTGTTTTCCCCCACTGTTATCTGTAGTTTTACACTGAATAAATCACAATGGCAAGCCTACAAGTGGGTTTCTGGGTGTACACAAGGAAGGTGCATGAATAAGAGCAGTGTTTGTCTTTGGTTCCAGTCAAAAGCTGTCTTCTTTCTTATCACCTCTTGGCTTGGAGTGTGCTAATGGGCTCTAGTACAAGAAGTAGTGAACAAGTTAGGATGAGCAGAACAAAGAGAGGAGGGCAGGACTATGTACTTAATGCAGGACACCATTTCTATTTTGAATCAAAGACTAAGCTTATACAATGTATTTATCCTGTGACTGAATAATTACACCTTTCATAGAATTATAGAAGCATAGAATAGGTAAGATTGGAAGGGACCTCTGGAGATCATCTAGTCCAACTCCCCTGTTCATGTTAGACCTAGGGCATGTTAGACAGGGTTACATCCAGGCAGGCTTTGAATATCTCCAGAGAAGGAGACTCCACAACCTCTCTGGGCAACCTGGTCCAGTGCTCTGTCACTGTCACAGTGAAGAAATTTCCCCTCGCGTTCAGGTGGAACTTCCTGTAGTTCAGTTTTTGCCCATTGCCTCTTGTCCTGTCACACAGGACAACTGAAAAGAGTTTAGACCCATCTAGATTATGGAGTATCTCAGGAAAGAGATAGTCTCATCCACCTCCTTTCTGCTGTGACACATTGCCTAATCATCAGTATTTTGTTCCTCAGGAAACAGGTGGAGATTGGTATACAAGGTTTCTGCTTGCTGATGCAACACTGCTGCTTTGCAGAAGTAAAAAGCACCTGCAGGGGCTGTGACTGACTCTTCCTAATACCTGGAAATTGTCACTATAATCCATTGGCTATTGGCTGCAAGCGTACTTGCAGGACTTCCGACCTTACCATTATCTAGTCTGCTATAGCAATGGTCTCTGTATAACAGTTTGCATGACAAAATTTCACTCAAACATCTCCTTCTGAGATGTAGAAAGTAGATTGGTATTTTGTGAATCTTGAAGACAAAATAGCTGACAATGCTGAAGGAGAACAAAGTGCAACTTCAGGCTTTAAGAAGAGAGAGGAGAACAGAGGAACAAGGAAAGGGGTGAATAATAATAATAATAAATTAAAAAAAAAAAAAAAAAAAAAAAGCCAGAAAGCTGTCAGGGCCTTGAGGGCCCTAATAGGCCATAACTGCCTTGACCAGCCTCACCTGGGACTCTGACTGGCACACTGTCTGCTCAGGAGCCAGGAGCTCCGTTTAGGCTCAGGCCTGGGCGCTCTGTCTTTGCCTGAGCTCTGGTGTAGGTGAGCCTGTCTCCTGTGCTATCTCTGCCCTATCTCCTTTTTCTTCTGAGTGGATCGGGGGGATGCACCCCGATTCATTGCTTGCTGTGCCTGGAACAATTGATGGATGGATCCCTGTTACCAGCACCTGGCTCTGCCTGCCGTGTTCAGCCCTGTGGGACTGTGCCCTGTGGAGGATGACACTGCTCGTGCTGGGGTCACACTCTGCTCCTGGGTCTTGCTCGTGCTGCTTCCTGATTTAAAACCTCCAAATTGTCTCCAGAAAGAGAGCATAGTTATTCTGCAGATGAAAGAAACATCTATCAAAAGTATGGGGGCTCAACTTTCTTGGAATCACAGGGAATACATTCTTCAGCAAACAGCTTGAAAGCTATAAGTCAATAGAAGTGTTACATAGCAAGAAAGGAATGATGGGCATGTGAGACATAATAACATTTTTTGCTTTTTGTAGATGTATTTCTTTCAAATCTGTTTCTTCTGTTCTTTTCAAGAAAAGTTTGTGTAAAGAAGAATCTAACAAAGCTCACGATGATTACCATATCTAATATTCCTTACTTTAAAATTTTAGAATTTCCTAGATCTAGACAGTATAAGAAAACACTTACAATTCTTAATGTTAACAGTCAGCAGACAAGAATCTAAGAAAATCGAATGACTGCAAGTCAAAATTAGATAGTCTTTTTTCCAAATTGTTTAGGGCTTTGAAAACTAATTGATTTGTCTACAGAGCATAGATGTCTCTGCCAAAAATATTTATATCAGCTGACTGCAGAGTGCTGCTGCTTCAAGCAATAGTGCCCATAAGCCTATAATGTGCCTTGCAACACATCTGCAAATGTCGTTATTAATGAACTAAGACAACTGCAGTTTTGGCAGAGAAATGCTCTATTACTTGACAGTTTTGTGGACACTTACCAGTATATTCCTCCCCTCCTCTATCCTCCCCCCCCTATAAGTAAAATACAACTGATAGTTCTAAAGTCAATATGTCAATAAAAATAAACGATCAGAAAGAGCAGGGAATGGAAGACTGTATTTTTTCTTTCTGCTTTGCTTAGTTCTGGGAATAGTTGACAGTAAGACATTTGCCTGTCCTCTTTGCAAAACATACAATTTTTCTTCTTCCAAGTAGTCAATGACAGTTTATACAGTATCTAGAACTTTTAATTTAAGAAGCAGAAAAAGATAATGATCTGTTGCAAGAACCAGAGTGCTTGCTCTCTGAAGGCTGTGCTAGCATAAGATTCAGGCACTTCATTCAGTTCATTCCTGCATAACCAGCCGAACAACTGTTTTTAAAAAACTATTATATCTCCTTATAGAGAGAAATTATTACAATTGTATGTCCAGTGATGAAAATTAACAGACATATCTCTAAGAAGATTTACAGTTTTATGGTTGGAAATCTACATCTAGTACAAAGATTTTTTTTCTTGTTTATCCAGCTATCTTTCTAATTTTCATAATATTTTCAAAAATCAAAATGATTTTAAGAAACTTCAAAAGCGTAATGTTTTAGTCTTATCATTAATGCTAGCTAAAGGGGTTAGGGTGATATAAATAATCCTTTAAAACCCATTGTCTGCTTTGAGTAGATTCCCTTGGTTCAAGCAGACTAGCTTGAAACAGATGAAAACCTGCTTTCTTGGGATTTCCTTGCATACTGGTCATAGAGGAACCCAGCACAGAAGGAAAAGCATTTCCTTCCATGAAGACTAAGTATCTTCATGGCAAAGATATATCTCTGGTTTCATGCCAACTTTATTCTGAACATCATGTTTTCCTACCAAGTTTCCACAACTTGCTTTTATAAACAGAAACCATATTTCCTTTAGGCCTTCCCTTCTCTGGCTATCTCAGCAGCCTTCCTCTTTGCCAGTGTTTTGGGAACATTTGTGATCCAAATCGCAAACAGATTTTTAAGAAGTCTCACCAGGCCTGCATGCAGTGCTAGTACTACCACATCTCTCCTGTAAATACTCTTCCTGATACCATTCTGAAATCAAATTTTGCTCTTTTCATAACCACATAAAATGAGTGAGCAATATCCATCAGCTCATGAATCCAGCTCTTTCTTCTTCTCAGGTCCTTCTTTTCTTTGCTTTCTAATTGACCACTGAGCTTATAGGAGAATTTCTTTCTGTCAGCCCTTAGGGACAACCTTGCACTTACATTTTGTGCATTGAATTTCTTGTCGATTTTAACCATACAGTAGTGAAGGTTGTTTAGTTCTTCCTTTACGAAATTCTGATCCTCCTTTGTTTTTATACTGTGTCCAACTTCAATGCCATCAGAAATTTTGACTTTTAACTGCTTTTTGAGGCACAGTCATCAAATATCTCATACAAGATCAGTCCTAGGACTGATATTCAAAGAACTGTCTTGGTAACTGCTCTGTGGCCTGATACATCCTTTGTAACACAGCCTATTATTGCCTCTTTAATACAGACTAGGTCTTGATTTTTACCATTTGCTCTCTCAACTGGTATACACTCCAAATTTTAACACACAACTATTTCTTTTCCATTACAGTAGAGTGTGCAGAAAAGATATAAACACCTAATAAAATATTATCTTTGATCTTTCCCTAGTGACAGTAATATCTCAGTTGCAAATTTACAGTTACCACTGCCAACTTAACACTGCACAACTCATATGGATGCAAGCACCATTAAAGACTCCAATCCATCAGGTATCATCATTAAATCTAGAGAGCACCCCTGTCTCCTAAATAGCTGTGACCATTCCTACTGCCGAAGACCCTTTGCCCATTGCCATACATCTTCCAAAGTGCAAGGCTGAAAGAAGACTTTGGATCGCTCAAAGTATGCAAGAATCATTTCCCTTTAATCACAAAATAGGGGTCAGGATGGCAGGGCCACCTGAAATCTCATGAATGACTCTCCCATATTCCTTCATCATAGTCACAATTCTGCCAAAGAGCTTTAGTGAAGCTCTCTCCTGTTCAATAAAGCTATACCTTCCAAAGAGACAGATCTGGAGTGCCTGCAGATCATTCTCACAGCTGTTGTGAACGTTAGGGGATAGAATCAAAGTCATCAGGTTAGATAGTTTAATTTTTCTCTTCTAGGTTCTCAAAACTTTGAGTCATGCTAAACTCAGGATTTTGGAAAGACATCCCCTTGTTGGCAGTTTGGGGCAGTACACCCCACAGCAGCACACAGCAGTTTCTATCCATCAGAACAGGGCCACATCCCACTTGCTCAAATTCAGTACTCTCAACTCCTTCCTCCCCAAAATCCCTTTGCCCTCTGCCTATTACAGCTCTGCCACTATGTTACTTTACCTATGCAATTCATTAAGGTTTTTGCTCATTTCTAGAACATACAGTTACCTCTACTGATTCCACATTTGTCAATAGTAAGTTTTCCAGTATGATGAATCTCAGAAGCCTTTAGAGTGTGTGCAAATTTACAGCAGTGTTGATTGTAAACTGAGACTCTTTTGACAGGCATCAAGCTTGCTGGTAAGCTTATAGGAACATAAACAACAGGGCTTACAAAAGGTTCAGCTTTAGTTCAAGCGGTTATGTCATTCTAGTGGAGGCAAGTGAAAACACAGAATAAGAATCCAAATTCAGCATCTGTGTATTGCTTGCTTCTCCTAATGTCATCACAGGAATAGCTAATGAAATTATCCGGCAGCAAGTTTAAAACAAATAAAAGTGTTTTTCCATCCAGCATATGATTACAGTATAAAACTCATTGCCACCAGATACTTTAGAGGTCAAAAGAATAAACTAGCCCAGAAGAGGAATGGACAAATATACACAGGAAAGAGACTATAATAACCAGAAAGGTTATCTTTTGTTTATTAAATACAGTAACCCAGACATAGCTTATAGCTCAGGAAAAGATGGGAAAAAATAGCAGTCTGTTTCTTACACTCTTTTTCTAACATTTGAAGTTACTGTTACTGGAGACAGTACTAAATTTTCAACTCTCCCAATATGGTGGTTTCTGTTGTTAACAGCAAAATATATAAAAGTTAAAATGCCCAATTTGGTCTAAAATGAGCAGTGAGCATACAGTGTAGAAGAATACAGTCTACACTGGGGATAGTAGAGCATACGGAATTCCTGTTTAGACTTTTGAACATTTTTTTTTGGGGGGGGTCACTATACCACTTGTAACAACAACCCCATGCTCACTTCAGCACTGAATTTAAATTTGGTAGGCATGGGAGGCTCAGCCTACAGTAGCATAATAAGTCATGGCGACTCCATGTTTGACCTGTCTGAATATTGTTCTCTAATAAGCTATCTTGCCTGTGCTTGGCTTTTTTGTAATAAGGACTCACACACAGTAGAGGGATCCAGCTGAAATCAGTGTAGAGTGAAAAGGGAGTCCTGGAATTTGTGGCTTCTCTGTGAAAGACAGTTAAGAATAGAGAGCCAAAACCAGCAAGAAGATGAAAAGAGAACTCTCTTTCACTCAGCTTTCAGCCTGATCACTCCATCCACCCAAAGAGAAGGCCACATCATCACATGTCCATAAGGAAAACCCTTCAAGACCAAGCAGAGTGCGGGTCTGTATAATAAATTAGTGTGCACTGATTATATGATTTTGTCCTTCTGTCCTACTTTTACTCACAACCTGGTACATGTAAAACTGTCTAACTTATCAAGCTACCATAATACCCATAAAGACATGCAGAAGTGGTATGATAAGCACAGTACACATACCTAACATAGAGTTTACCTATTGTTTCTAAATGAAACTGCACACTCTTAACAGATAGTGTGATCTATATTATATGCACTATAATGACATATTTTTTACAGTTAATGACTAGCCTCTCACAAACAGCAAAACCTGCTTTGTGAATGCAACTATCAGTTGAGAAAGTCAGAATTTTTTAATTAGCAGCAGTCAGTAAAGAAAATATTTCATTGATTACTTACTACTTTAAAAGGCATAACACTAATATTAGAAAACTATAATATATATATTATATATTTATAATATCTATATATTATATATGCATATATATATAGAAAAAACATATAAGTTTAGAAGACATTATAGGCTGAAAAATTGATTAATGCTGTGATCAACACTAAGGGCTAATATTACCACCAGGATGACTTTCACCCAATGGGATTTGAATTCTTTTCTATGCCTGTGTACAATGTCGGATTTCATGGCTATTGCTAAAATTCATATTTCTTTAGAAACAAAAATATTAATAAAATACATACAGTTTAGTATTCATCAAATCAAATGCTGTTTTAGTAGGAACATTGCAGGTACAAGCACAGTAACATGGGAGTGTTGCAGCTAAATCAGCGTGTATTATTTCAGTTTGTGATGGTGAAATAAAAACTGCATGCAAATCTGTTTGAGCATGATAAGAACAGGAACAAACATTCAGTGCATGTTTTGCTTGAGATTGTCAGCATTTTAACATTATGTGGCAGGCAACATGCTACAATTAAAGTGAGAACAGATGGTGAAAACACTGATGCTTTCCTAGACTACGGAGCACAATTGGATATTGTACTTCAGTTGTCACCAAGGTCTACCAAACACATATCATCTCACAGCCAGCTGATAAGCAAGCAGGTGAAAGGTAATATTTTAATAAGTTAACACTATAGCATTGATTATTTTAACTGCAGATGAGACCAATACATCTTTCTGAATGAGCAGATGTCATCAGCTGAAATGCATGTACGACACAATCAATGGGTAAGAAATATTGGATGATTTCACCCAAACATAAAGGTATTTTCCAGAGGGGAGAGAGCTCTCTCGGCTCCCTTTTTAGAACATTTAGAGAAAAAAGTCCTGAGACTCAAGGACATTGCCAAAGCAACAACACAAATTCATGTGGGCTAAGACTTTTACTCTGAAATTTATTCCTGATAAATTTCAAACTGCCATCTCAAGAGGCAAGATATGCCACCAAGTATTACAACGAATGTTGCTTATAAATTTGATATAATCAAAAACTTATATAGCTTTTATAGCTTATATCTTAAAGTCTCTGGCAATATGTTACCGGATTGCACTCAAAGGTACTTGTGAGGTACGGCAGTTAGGTGCATAAAAGAGACAACAGTCATAACCAGAAAGAGTAGTCCTACAGACAGACATAGATTAAGACATGGGAATACTAATCAGAGGATCAAGCTCTGCTCTTATATTTTAAGAAGCACTAGTGTGTAAAGTTTTATAGTGTCTGTCAGCTTCCCAGAAATATTTGATCTTTATGAAAGCTAATGGGAGATCTAACCACAACAATACAACATAGATGCAGTCATGCAGACAGGAATAAAAAAAAATAATAACCTGGACAAAAGACTGGAACTGGTAATGGAGCAAGGGGAGCGAGGGAAACAAGATAAGAAATAAAATCAGGCTGAATGAGATGGAGCTACGAAGTGCCTTCAAACCAAAGCTGAGGCATTTGATCCACCCAGTGGAAATAAGTGAAAAGAAGAAACAGTGGGCACATGTAGTGGGGTGCTGTATTTTGAATGAATGGGAGTGGAGCAAGGTAGTTTCCAGTGAAGCTGCAAAGAAAGACCCTGCATCAAGGGAGGAAAGATATCTGAAGGCAGCAAGTATGTTAACCTTTCAACAGAGGAACTACAGTTAATGCTACGGAAGGAAGGAGCAGAAAGATATACTCAGGCAAGTCAGGATGTAGAGAAGGGAGGAGTCCCTACTCTACATTATGAGCTTGAGTGACAGGATGGAGCTGTTGTCAGCGGCAACAGAGAAAGGCAGCAGAAAGAGGATTAAGAAAGAGATGTAAGAGGCTCAGTTTTATCAGTGTTAAGCTTGAGCTGCCAGGGAGTCACGCACTAACATGTCAGAGATGGTCTGCATCACAGAACTGGACACATTGTGCAAAGACACATGTGGATTAATGAATCACCACTGGAAAAAACAGTAACTGAAACAGTGCAAGGAGTCATCCAGGACCAATACATAAAATAGTCAGCCGAGCACAAAACCACAATCTTCTCTCCTTTCTCTGGAACCTGTGTTCTCTTTGGCCCAAGCAGGATAGCTGTTCTTTAGGCTGTCGGGATGCAGAATCACATTAGAAATCCAACTACGTCCAAACAGACTATGCCTCCTCAGGCTCCGGGAGGGACACAAACCCACTATTTTCAGTCAGTCTCTCTGCAGATGTGGTTGTGGTTTGAGGAACAAAACTACAATACACAGTATTGCCAGCAGCTGAAAGGGACTTCAAAGAGAAAGCAGCAATGGAGAGGAAATGTGTAAAAATGCAATTAAATACTTAAATGTTTTGAACAAAAGAAACAAAAGAAAAATGGATGGTTGTACTTTGATTACTTTTCTTGGGCAGCTGAGAGTACTTTTGATGTTACATTCCCTCTTTCATACATTCTCTTCTAGAGAGTAAAATAAGTTTATATTTGAAGTTTGCCTAAGTTCTTCACTGTTAATCAGGAAGATGGTGCTGGCCTCACACTTTCGTCCTGTATCTCAGCTTTTTGAGTCTTTAAAGCCTTACGGCTTCTTAGAACTTCATTATCTTTTATCTACCATTTTATTCTTTTATATTTTCTTACTCTGTAAAACTAGCAGGAACTAACTTTTTCACTTTAAAATCTTTATTTTTTTCACTTGAGTTTTTGTATTCCTAGAATTTCAGCCTAAAAATGTAAAAGCTTTTCCTAAAATAAATATACCTTCAATAATGTTAATAATTCCATTATGATCCAACTCTAACTTTCTTTTTGGTTTATTTTGATTTAGGTTTTCTGACATAAGAATGATTTGTTTCCAATCATGATTATTTCATTTTACTGTATAACTGAAAATGCATTAGGCACTCAACAGATATAGAGGAAAACAAATTACCTCTCCCAGATCTTATAGATTAAATAATAAAAAAGTGTCAGTTACAAGAAAATTCATGAACATATTTTAAAAATTAGAATACACATATTTATATCGGGAAATTATATTTTAGAGTATTTCTATATGGCAGAGTTTATTAATTAAGAACTCTATTAATGTCTATTTTTAATATAGCAAAAGGCTATAAAAATTAATAAAAGGACATAAGCAAATATTCAGAAAGAGAATAAAGTAAACTTATTCCTCATTCTGTGAAATATGATTAGTAACATTTATGTGTGTTAATCTGCCTTCTAGAAGGGTGCTTTTAAGACATACAGCAAATAACTAGGTATTAGTGAATGTAATCCTGACATTTGTCCCTACAATAAAACTTAAAAGATACTGCTGCCCCATCCTTTTCCAGATAACTTGTATACCTGAATTAATTCCAGGTATACAAGAAGAATTAAACATAGGGGAATACATTTGACCAGGCTGTTGTTATTCTTTTTGCTATGGACCAAGACTAAACAGACAGTTCTTCAATTATCCAAATATCAGTTATCTAGAAATTTATGGCTGGCAGCAACAGTTGAAGCGCAGTTTAAGGGAGAAGGCTGATACCCACCAGTGAATAGCAGCCATCACAAGGGTTCTCTTCACCTTCTAATCGCGGTAGGGACCAACAATTTATGTTGGCAATTTATATAAAGTGAATCATAGATCAGAATTCTTGTATCAGGAAGCGATGGTCTGAAAGTGGGGGTACTGCCAGACAAGGGGGATAGGGTCAGAGGATACCCATACCTTTCCCATCCCATTGGAAAGAGCGGAACACCAACGACTGGGCAGGGTTCCCCACCAACGGCAGAACAGGCAGCCTCACACTTTGCGTTTAGATTAGCAGCTGTAACGAAAAGCAGCAACAGCCAAACCTGAACCAGTGTTTCCATAAAGGATGTGAGACACTGCAGAAAGTCCACTAACCAGTGGTAACAGAATATAATATAATTCTAAAAATAGAATTAAATAGATACAGTTAACTCAACAGAGAAAGCTAACTGCTTATATATACAACAAAAATAGTCTCTACTGTAGATATGATCTATAAGGATGTAGATATGATCTGTAAGGAGTAACCGTCAACAGAAGTTATTGAGCAATTATTTTAGAGAGGAAATTTCTGCTACTTCTTGCCTCCAGGAAGTCAATACTGGCTGCACCAGGGAACCTCTGGGAGCAGCATCCAAGAGCCACAAACTCACCAGCTGTGCCCAATAAGAAGGGTAGAAGTTGCTAAAATTCAGTCTAAAATCCCAGAAGACAACATAAGCAGGATGAGATAGTAAGTGAATACTCACCAGTTGAAAAAATATCAAACATATTGGAATATCTGCATGTCTCAGTAAAAAAGGATACAGAGATAGGCTATAAATATTTTATAGATAATTGGCTCTACATTTAACAGGGATTGAAACTGGAAAGAGTAAATTCTGGAGCTTCTTGTTCAGAACTTCTTGAACAGGGACTCTCCCTGCAGACATACACTGATTAGTGATACCATTGACTGAAATCTTAGCCTCAAATTAAGCCTTCGCACTTCAAGAACATTTTAAACTGAACTCATGTGTCCTTCCTAGTTCACTGAACTCACTATTGTATTGTGCCATATTTACTTTCAGAAGATTCTAGACCATAATTGGCTATTATTTTTCTTTTTTGCTCATTGCACACTGACATAACATTTTACAAAAGTTGTATTTTTAAGAAGAAAGTTTTATAAGCAGGCAGTGGTCACTCTGATCTTACAGAAAGAAAAATCCTTTGTCATTGCTGTTTAAACCTTAAGCTATTTGCAGTTCACATTTTTCACTTGCTCTTGTGATCTATGTGTCTGATAGAATCACAGTGGTGCTCTACTTTTCTGAGCAAAATATATTCTCATTGAGAAGTTCTTTGACTTACTTTAGGAGTTCTCACAGCTGGAGCATCTTAATTGTACAGGAATATTTTCTTGGTGGCTAAAGAATTCCTTCCACCTCTTTCATTTGACCAGACTCAAAGTACGCATGACAACCAGAGATTTCTCCCATCCATATAGGACAAAATTCTGATCACTGCAAAAACCCTTCAAAGTCACGGGTGGACATCAGAGATTAGGGTCTCTTGCACAGAGCCCCAGATATGCTCAGGCTGATGTCCAAATATACACTTCCTTTAAATTTGTAGCAAGTAGATACAAACAGGAGAATAATAGCCCTGGTTGTCTAACTGCTGTTTTCATCTTTAAAATTAAGTGTTTTATTTTTACTCCTTTTAGTCATAATCCTTAAAAAGCAAAACCCCCAGGAGATCCACATATGTCTATGTCATTGAATCAATCAATCTGTCTGAGCTGTCTATCCAGGTCTAAGACTGCAGAAGGAAATGGTATAAAGATCCTATGCCATGCAGGAAATCTTGCACCAAGCAGAAGACATTTCTTCCCCAGTCCTGCAAAGTAGTTGAGAATTCCATAGAAAGCATTAGGTTTCTGCTGAGCACACAGCAAAACACCTTACCCTTTAGACACTGTAAGTTAGATATATCAGGTTACAGAGGTTATAGCTTTCCCAGCACACACTTGCAATGTGTGGAAGTTCTGCCACTGCAAAACCACTTTGTTCCCCCTTCTCTTCTAAGGACAAGGCTCTCCCTCCTCACTCTGGCTGCAGTCAGCCCTGCCACTGTCTATGTTGGGGAACAATGAGGAACAATCCTGATAGCTGAAATATGTTTGTTTTGCCTCCCTAGCTTGTGACAGTTTAAACTGATAAAAAATACTTAAGACCAATAACAATAAAATAGCTGGCAGAGACTAGCAACACTGGTACTTGGTCATAATTTTTACACTCAATTAAAAGATAAAATGTGTCACTAACAAGACGCATATCACCCCTCACTATCTTCATTGTAACCTCAGTCAGAGAGGCCCTGTGCATCTCATCCATCTATAAAACACATCCACACAGGGTATTAGTGCAATATACCTTGTCACATCCCATGAAGGTTGCAATCTAAAATCCAATATCCGTTAGAAGAATGAGTTTTAAAGAGATTATGGGGGGGAGAGTGTAATATTGGTAAGAAAACAAAACTAAATAAAGAATAATTCTTCATGTGGAAAGACCAAATGGGCTAAGTCCTGGTTAGCGCAACTTGGTGTCAAACCTCCTATTTGAGCTCTGGACACTAGATGTCGTTGCACTGCATCTCTCCACGAAACAGCTTGCTCCTGCTAAAGGCCTGCTGTTAGTGCCTTGCTGGCAGAGGCCTGTCGTTTGCAATATTTATGAATATAAGCCTTTTGCTCTTGTTGCTGTAAATACACTTGCCCTTTTCTTCAGCCTATTTTTAGTACCATCATTTCAGAATTGGACTGATGCCTGAACAGAGGGGATCAGTGAGGAACAGAGACTGCCGCAGCTACAGGGAATCCTCCAGTTCTTGGGAAAGTCCCTAGTGTCAAGCAGGGATGTCACACACCTAGAACTCTAGCACTGCATCATGCCTGCATATATAAAGATAGACTTACGCATACATGTGCAGATATCTTTGTTAACACATATTTTGGCAAGAAGGCTGGAAGAGCCTCCCGTTGAAGTTTCATGCAAACTGTTCTTTGGGAACCACAGCAGCATCCTCTTCACATTCAGCATCCCTTGCATTTTTCTTTGAGTGGTGAAAGACTTTTTACAGCCATATCACAGTGTCATTGGTCCCTGCTTAGTTCACGTGCAGGGTTAAAGAATTCTCATCCTTCAACATGGTGCAAAGAAAATTTCCCCTTTCTCTCTCATATTGACCCTGCTGTAGCAGGGAAAATGAGTTGGTCTGGTGAATAAAAGTTGGACTAGTGAACAAAACATAGAAAACAATGCTATATAGTTTGAGCTGGCACATTTTGATTAGGAAAGGAAAAATTTCCATACTGGAGCAGTGGAACATCCAACTAATACAGTATCTGGTCACTAACAAGGCTTTTCTAGGAAGACAGAAGAAAGTGATGCTGTGGATGATTAAGAAATTACTGAGTTCCTGGAAATATTTCGCTTGAATCCTCAAAAATTAGAGCTTTGAGTTTGCTCCAGCATTGAAAATATATATCTTTAGAAACCTTGGTCTTATTTACCATAAAACTCTCTTGTAGTATTTAATGCAAATTAAAAATGAGTAATCTCACAAGCTGATTAGCTAGACTTTTATATGCTGCAAAGCATTGAAACTCACAGTTTCATACTGCTGTTGTCACCCACCTTTTGAAGAATAAATCAGTAAAATTTCTTTTAACTGAAAAGGGTAAGTTTCTGAATCCAAAGAATCTGAGAGAAATTTTATTGTGTCCAATTTTGGGCCCCATAAATACAAGAAAGACAGATGGTGCAGGCCCAAAGGAAAGCCACCTCCTCAAGATAGTTAGGGGGCTGGAGCACATTCCTTATGAGAAGAGGCTGAGGGACCTGCACTTGTTCAGCCTACAGAAGAGATGGCATCAAGGGGACATGATAGCAGCCTTCCTACATACATACAAAGAGATTACCAAGAAGGCAGAACCAAGCTTTTTGCAGAGGTGCACAATAGGAAGACAAGAGATGTTGATCACAAATTAAAACAAAGGAGGTTTTGACTTGTTATAAAGATGGAAAAAAAAGTCCCTGTGAGGAAAATAAAGCACTGAAGTCCGTTGCCATAGAGGCTGTGGAATCCCTGTCCCTGGAGTATTTCAAGACATGACTGGATAAAGCCCTGAATAACGTGGTCTTCAACCCTGCTTGGAGCTTAGACTAGAGACCTTCTGAGGTCCCTTCCTATCTGAGTGGTTCTAAGGTCATCTCCAAACCTAAAGTCACACTGTAACCATGAATAGCACACTGCTGAACCAAATTAACAAGCTCTGCTGAGATTCAGCTGCACATTAGTGCAACTGTCTAGCTTCTGAATCAGCTGTCACAAAAGGTATCAGGCTTGTTTCTGCTAGCACACTAACAGTAATACAACTCCTTATTTTCCTTGTGCTTGTATCCTTCTCTGTGAAACAGGAGCAGTATCACTCCTTTTCTGACCCTTGTCTCTGTCTATCTAGGCCACATATTCTTGCCTCTTTCTAACAGTGTGTGCAGTATCTAATCAGCTCATCTCAATGATAACACAAAGAGGTAGGCAAAATCACTAGAGTGCTAAGTTAGAACTCGGGAGTGTTTCCACAAGTTGAGGGCTGCCATTTGTAGTTTTTAGCTATGTTTTCAAGGATTAGGATTTTCATAAACCAGATGTCACAAGAAGCTAATATTCTTAGCTACTACTAAACCACTTGTAATAAAATTTCAAATTATATATCATCTACATAGCTACATAGTGAGCATAATCTATCAAATTTATCTCTATTTCATTTTCAAATAAAGTTTATTGAAATATCAAGCAGGCATTCTTCAGTTGTACTAGCAGGCTTCTTAATACCCCCTTTAGGGTATTAAAACTGTGACAATCCCATTATGCTCTTGTTAATTTGTCAGAATACTCTTTTCATCAATATATTATTGTTCCTTGATCCACATACAGTACTAGTAGAAGAGCATTTTGGCAGCATCTCAAACTATATCTTTAATTTCACAACTTTTACTTCTATTATCAAAATAATACTTATACCATTGTGTACAAATCTGTGTAACTTAAGATGGTTCCTAAAAAAGGAATTTTCTCCTTTTGGTCCTAAACACAAGCTACTGTGTTTGAGGTCAACCCATATAAGGATGCCATACACTAACTTCGCCAGTTCTGAAGCACTGGCAGTCTTCACTCATTCCTGCAGCTACGGGAAGGAATTTAGTAAACATAAAACTCCAGACTTTACCCCTGCAATATTTAACTGTTTTCAGAAAGATACAGGCGAAGTCATCATGGGAACTCCTTTCTTTACTGTAATGAATCAGCCTAACCAACATGATTTGTTTCAGTAAACTCTATCTAGATTGCTTCGGAGATTATGGTCAGCCAGAGCAAAACGTTATGGCAACATAGTTAAACAAACACTGGTACTTCCCTCATCCCTAAACAAAACTTAATAGCTATCATTGGAAAGCTTTCTTTATTCAGAGGCCAAAAAATGCATCTTCAGTAATCCAAAATGCAGATGATTTAACCTATGCATTCTTGTGGTTCCTGAGAGCATAACATGTCAGCCTATAGGATGCTGGAGTAAACATGACTGACCTAACACAGAGAAGAAATCCTACATTTTGAGCCTGCTATGCTTTGCTGCCAGAAGTACACCAGTAAGGTAGTTAAATGCTTGCTCAGGAGTGTCTACTCAATCTGCAGTTCCTGCAGAACAGTCATCTCTGACTGGGGTACACTTGGTCCATTTCAATAGCTTTAACGGAAACCAGTTCCCTCAGATTCGCAGTGACCTGTGTGGAAGAGACACTGCTACCCTACAACATTGACTCAGTTCTATATTCTTGGCCTCTACCTAGACCCAGACACACCTAATGTTCATACATCATCTGTATACCTCAAAACCCTCATTCACATAGAGTCTTGTTTCCTCTTGGAATGAAGCTTATATTGCATGACTGTCTCTGGGGGAAAAAAAGGGGGGGGGGGGAGAAAAAAAGAAAGAAAAAAAAAGAAAAAACCTTTCCTGCTATTTTTGGACTATGGCACCATTTCAGATAATCTTGGACTCATTTCTGTGTTTACTGGCACTTACCATTAATCTCACAGATCTGTAAAGAAAACAGAGTTCTAAAGAATTCTAGCAATCTTACATCTCTGGTAGGAGGGCCTCTGAAGACAGCTGAAGTCCAAGTCAATATGAAGAACTCCAGCTCTCTCATGTTTGCTTAGCCCGGCAGTATCTCTCTCTCTCCCACTCCCTCAGTGAAGTAAGGCTTTCTGGAATGTGGGAGGAGTATCAGATGATGTCTGCCTACATGAAACACCAAATAATACTGTTATACTAAATGTAGAGTTGTTGTATTTTGATCCATTTCAATAACCCTTCCTAGAAAATATGCCTGCACAGTCAGAATATACTTTTTATAAATGCTCCTTTTCCTTTGGAAATCATAAACAGCCTACCATACTCCTTCACTTAAGATAATAATTTTCTAAATAGAGGCTGCTTATGCTTAGAAATCTTTTGGAGTGCCAAGACACTGCTGTGACATATCCAGTCCTTAATCAATTTATTCTTTGAGGACAGAGCAGCTCTATCATTTGAAAATATTAAGTGCCTGAGACTATCATTGCAGCAGTGATTCTGCCTTTAAAAACACAAAGAAGTCAAAATGTTTATGTCGAGTTTGGTGCTCCCCTACTCTGCAACATCAGAACTAGAGTGCCGGGATGCAAGTGGCAATCTGAACGCCATGATATCAGTAAACTGAAGTTGTGGCATGGTGCAGTAAGGCAGTCCATGTAAATACGAGCCCTTATGTGGGGAAAGAGAGGAGGGAAGGCTGAAAAATCCAGTTGGCAGGACTATTGCTCTCAGACAGCCAGTTGAGCTACAAATCCTGAATCCACTCTTTGTGGACTTCCTATACCCTTCTTACATGAATCAATTGCCTCTGCCTCCTTAAAGCTGACACTTCCGAGTGATCAGTTCACCACATGGGCAGTGACAGCTATCAAAAGACAGAAAGGGCTTTCAAGGTTTGTCCTGACTTAGCATTTTCATTTTCACTGTGATGTTCAAGAAGGGAATTCCTCTTCCAACATTCTTGCAACAACTGTTGCCATTAACTAGTGTATTCTCATAGCCTGGAGCTGAGAATAAAGTAGGTAGCAGTCATTTCCTTTTTTTTCATTTTAAGTTTCACTCACAGTAGTCAAACTGATAGAAAAAAAACGCTTCCCACAGAAAATTGTTACTACAAGTTCTGCTATTAGTCAGACTTGGGCATCCAAGGGTTTTAAGGAGGCTCAAAAATATGGATTCTTTCTAACTGTAGAAGCTCACAGAATATATGTGAAAATGATGACTAGCAGGAAAAAAATAGTCTGCTAAGCACATACTTCCATTCTCTTATAAAGGTACCTGATTCTTTTCTGTACTGAATACTGTAGTGTACTTAGCCATGTCAGGGTTACTACTCTCTTCCTAGTGCTGAGTCCTACAAAGACTGATGTTCTAAATGATGACCTTTGGGCACTAATGTTCACAGCGGAAAATATATCGTCCCTATTAATTCACTGTTTTTTATAGAAGGGAACAAGGATCTCAATAATTTAACAATTCCATTTGCCAGAAATGTTTTTAGACCATAAAATCTCAGTGTTTCTGAAATAGAAACAGAAAAAAAAATCAAAGTTTTCAGCACATAATTTACTGCGGTGCTTTGGGTACACTTAGACTGAGTGATTAACAAAGATGTTTAAAATCGATACCAAGTGCCCTAGAATAGGGGTGTTGCCTTAAATTTGAATATGGTGCCTGGGTAATTAGATTGAACAGGGAAAAAGAACCAGCTCTCAGTTGTTTCCCTATGTGTATATAAGAGCTGAGCAAGGCATAATGACGCCAGAATGGATGTTTCAAGGCAAAACTGACTGTTGATGTAGAGGCAGATAAAAGTTCATAATTTGAATAGTTTAGTCTAGATGTTAAAACAATAGTAAATTTACCCTGTTTCTTAAAAATCTGTAGTGTGTCCTATAAATATTTTTCTCCCTTCCTTCTGAGCTGTTGCAGGTTGGAAGGAAAGTTGCTTCCAATGCAACAGCTTCTAGGGACTTTCTGAATTAGTCATCTCCACAAAGTCTGTCTGGATGCCTTGCTTTTTTTTTTTTTTTTATTTTATTTTATATTTTTTTTTTTACTCCAGCTTCCTGGCTGGGAATTGTTCCTTGCTATTCGCAAGTCTCCTGATTTCTAGGTATGCTGTGAGTGCCCTCTGCGTGTACACCTCCTTCCACCTGATCCACCATGGGCCCCAGACAGCACTGCCCATGTATGTTCAGTTGGAGAAAAGTGCATTCTTTTGTCCAGCCTTTCATTCAGTTTGGCCCAGAATGCTGTAACCAGAACAAAGTGAACAAGCAGGCCATAACGTTTGAAAATTAAACATTAATCACTCTTGCAAATCTGCCTTAAATATTGGAATCACTCCAAACTAAAGCATACAGGTGGCTAAAATGTCAGTATGGGAACAAAAGTATTTCAGAAAAGAAGATTTATCCAATGTTTGGGTAGTCACTAACACTTTTAAGGACTAATAGCACTAGTATTACTATATGACACAGAATACACATTTTTGCAATAACAACTGGAATAGAAAATGCAATTTCATTTATATTAGTCCTGCAAATTAGCTGAGCAGCAAACCATCTGTGGAAGAAATCTTGCATGATATACTACCACAATTCTGTTTAGAGATGCCAAGAAATTTAGTTTTAGTTGTTGAGAAGTTACCGTACTATAATACTGAAGGCTGTACACTTCTCACGGAAAGTAGTAAGTTGACAGCACTCAACTTATTGATAAAGAAAAGTGGAGTGGTAGGTTTTTGGTGCAAACAAGTAGTTCCATGGACTTTCAATTGAGAAATGGTGGAATCTGATCTATTTACATTTAGGCAAAGAGGCAACATCTTTTAATTGTTAGATATCAGTAATAGCTGACAAATATCAATAATAGCTGATGTTAATAGGATTCCTTTGCTTTCTTCAGTTAAGGATTCTTTGTTTTTTTTTCTAGTTAAAGATTAAACATATAATAATAGATTTTTTTATAATAATAGATTATTTTAAGTGTTAGTTATACAGCTAATCAAAGAGCAAGCAGAATCATGTCACAGGTCATTGTCGGAAGTGTTACGACACTTCTGTTGTATTGTTTTGAAGCATGTTATTAACTATTCTAGCTATATCTGTTGGTGAACAAAAAAGCTTTGAGAAATATCTGCTTGAGCTAGCAGAAATACAATTCTAAAGCATATAACACTAAAAGCTAAAAATGTGTGACATTGCATAAATGTCCTTCCTTACTGAATAGCTTCCATTACAAAGCCCTAAATAAACTACTTATGATTGTGGGTTGGAAAACTAATTTGGCTCCAAAAACTATGAGACTTAAGTTAAATGTGAAAAATAAAAATGCATAGAAAATTATCAGCTCAAAAATCACTAAAAATATTGCCCTTAAATGAAAAAAATGAATTTGTCTGACTCCATCTGCCTAAAAATGTATATAGCTTTTCTTAAGTCTCTTTAAAAAAGCTTATGGTGTAGTTAAAACAACTTGAAATACTGCTCCACCAGCCAAGCTTCAGCAAAAAGCAGTATCATTTAGAAAATTTATTTACATATTTCACTATTGGTGTTTCAGATGACCAAGACATTAGCATAAATACTAATTGCAGTTCCATGATGAAAAATTAAAAAAGCATTAGAAGATGATATAAATATGCTCATTTATTGTTCCACATTCATTGTTTGCAGCTTAGAACATATGGCCTTTTTATACCTACAAACTAAATCAGAACTTTGTTAAGTCCACAATAATGACCCACTCTTAGAGATGCATACTAGAACATCCCTCTCTCTTCTCTTTTTTACATGCTTCCAGAGAAAGCCCAAATCTCTATTTTTTGAGAAGTTTTTAAGATTGCATACCACTAAGAAAGTGAATAAGAGCTGATAAAACTGTAAGAGCTGATAAAACTAACTGGCCTTAGAAAAATAAACTCTTAAAATACTTCTTTTTAAGAAGTACTTTTAATACTTCTTTTCATGTATGTTAGTTTGAAACAAATCTTTCCTTGCTCCAGAAACACAATGAAACACTTATACTAGCTCTAGAAATTTATTTCAAAATACATAGTTTATCATATAGTTTGTGTTACAATGTTTAACACAAAGAACAACAAGAACTAAAACATAACAAAAAAATCCCCTTCACTCAGTAACTCCTCTTGCTGTTTCATCATGCCACATTCATAATTCCAAAGCCCATTATAGTCAGTGTGAAAATATTTCTTTTCCTTTCCTTTTTGCAGCTACATAAGAGAGCTAGTTTGTATCACATCACCTCATAAAGCAGCAGATTTGTGGTGAATCTCCCCTACTGGTGTATTCTTACCATCTACGCTACGCTACTTAAAATACTCAACACGAGTACAATATGGTTCCCTGTGGTCAATGGATAAAAGTAACCATCTCCAAAAAGAGACTGAGAGGATATAGAGTAGGTGCTCCTGCATGCCTATTTTAGATGCGGTGTTACATAGGTATTAATAACACAGATGTGCTCATCAACCTGGTAAGAACACATGGCAATATTTGTATTTTGTGAATCATATGGCAAGGCATATGTACATGTACGTGTTTGTGCATTTCTCCATACAATTAATATATCGCTTGCTAAAGGCTAAACATTGTCTTGTCAGAATTTGGCATCTATTGTGCATTAACTAGAGTTACATTTTATTCAAGCATTGTGTCCAGAATGAAAAATATTTGCTGTCAGCCATTTCGTATTTAAAACATTATTATCCCCATCCTGGAAGCAGATTAACTGAGATACAATGTGAATTCACCTACAATAAAGTAGCTGTAGATGTATTCCCAACTCAAAGCACAGTGCATGTTTGTTAGCTTGTTCCACCTGCATCTCATATCATCTTGTCTGTCCATCTGTGCATCCTATGTACTTCCAGTGTCATCAGAACTGGCCATCACTTGCTTATTTAAATGTCTGTGCACACCCACAGCCACATGCTGCCTTTGAATTCCAATACATGAGCAGTTCACATAGGAGAACGTGATAGTAGTGTTGCCCTGCAATAAGAGTGGCCCCATTTTTCTTGTTCCTGCAGAGACCTTGTCCCCACTGTTCAGTAACTGAACACAGCAAGCAGGTATCAAGAATAAGGGTAGATGAAAGAGTGTAGCCAGACATATTGTGGACTCTGTGGCTCATGAACCACACCTATAATCTCAATAAATCCATTAAACCAAGAACCAGGTAGAATCAAAAGCTATCTGCTGGAGGCTTCTACCCTAGAAGCTATCTGTAGGTGCAAAGCCAAGTGGTACACTGCCTTTCCTCCATAGCACTCAAGCAGTTGGTGTATTATTCACATCTCATACACAGAGAGTGACTCCAAATCTGTTAAACAAATACTTGGTGATGAAACATTTTATAGCACTCCTGATGAATGAAAGAATAGCTAGCATACATTTCAGAGAGGTAATCCAGTATTGCAAATGACTGTATTATGTAGATCATTTCAGAATCAGCTACTGTAATTTAAATGAAAGCAATCAATATTCAAACTACAAATTTTTTTTCATGTCTGAGGAGCCAGTCTTTCAAGCAAAGCAACCTTTCATCTTAGATTACCTTGTTATTTGACACTGACAGCTGGGATCTAGAGCGTTATCTGTGTTTCTCTTGAGTTCCTTTATAAGTCCTCATTATCTTTTTAATGAGGATGGTATTTCATTTAACTTTATCCATTAGAGGCTAAAAGCAAAACAGAAAACTGTAAGTTGTTGTTTGTTCATTTAGCTTTGCTTTTGACAATCTCAAATCTCAATATAATACGGTAGATAAAACAGCAGCTCTTGTAAGTTTCTTAAGTCTTTCATTTAAATTTTAAAAGTCTGGCTACTAAACATTCTCTGGATTCCCTTGGTGTTGATTCCTCCCTCATCCTACAGCTGTTTGAAAGTCTGCAATAATTCAACCAATTGAAAAAAAAGAAATTTCAGCCCAAACATGCTAACATTCCTAAAAATATGAGATGCCCATGCTTCCTTTTCACATTTCAGTAAATAAACAATTTTTATTTTAACAAGTCATTCATTTTTTGTGGTTCTATGAAATATATTTGCCATGGATGTGAACACCAGAAACAACTGACTGAAACAGAACTGGTTTTCTGGATGTTATTATTAACACGGATGAACTTTTAAAAATCTAAGTATGTTTGGCAGCAATGTGCAAAAATACAAAGTCAGGGAAGAAAAAATTAATTGTTAGTGATTGTGTCAAAATAGGATGGAAAGATACTCGCTGTAGCGTGGCCATATTCTCGTGTGTCCAATAAGAGAAACCACATCAACCCAGGTGAGAGTTCTCCAGGAAAAATAGCCATGAAAGTATCACCTCATCCTAATGTTAGCCTGGCAGACAGGGATAATAATAACCAGCTTTAGTAGCAGTAACAATTACTATGTTATTATTCAATAGCAATTCAATAGCAATATATTATCAAATAACTAGTATAAGTCAGAAACATTCCGGTCAGATCATCATTTAGTAACACGGAAGCACTGATGTGCATTAGGGGCAATGCAAACACGCCACTCACTCTGTCAGGCCTACGTAAGCACTGCCATGCTAGCAAAAGCCACATCAGGTTAATAAAGGCTTCTAAATGGCATGTCACATGTTCTTCTTTCATGGGAGGCCTGTGATCTCTACTGCATGACAATTTTTCTTGACAGTTTACTATATGTTATAATTCTCTGCATTTATGAAAAGTCTTTGATCTGAGGATCTCAAAGAGCCTTACAAGGTGGAGTTTTTTTTTTTTTTTTTTGTAGTGACTTTGCAAAAAGCAGATTTTATGACCCAACTCTTCTGCTTTATTTGGTAGTCAAAGCTATTTTTAATCAACAGCTATGTCCCATTGAACTAGCACTCAAACCTAGGATTACCTGAATTTCAGTCTGCTCTCTCCCTGTTCTCTAGAGGAAGGTGTCACAAACACAGAATGTAATGAAGAACACATGTCAAACAACAGCACAGGACTATTTGCTACCTAAACTTTCTAAAGCTTGGATTAAGTGAGACCTAAAGGGTTTCAACAAAAGTCTAAAAGAACGAAAAAGGTCTCAAAAGAACAAAAGTTCTTTTTCTTTGAAGAGGAATTAATTTAACCAGTAGAAAAGTGACTATACAAGAAACGAGTTAATTTGTCTGTATCTTTTTGGAAGGTATTTAAGGATAAATACATGAGAAGGCATTACTGATACATGTATCTACTTTTTAAAAATATTTCATTTAATTGAGCTAATTCTTGAAATTAGCTGATCAGTTTTTACAATTTCCAGTGTAAAATAATTGTTACCATTACCATAGCGCATTTCTCTTAGTAAGCTGGTCATTTTGCATGTTTTTGCTGTGACAGAAATGAACACGTTACTATCACCAGGAAGATACATGAACCACAAACACAATCATTTCTAGAGTTTTTCCTTTTCAGTGAGATGTCAGCTAACAAACTGGCCCACTGGACAACCTAATGTCCCTGCCAGTAAATGCTGTTATGCTAGTGACATGCCTGATAACACGCCATCATTAACAGTCACACCAAAATCCTCAGTAATATCAGTAAGTTTTCTTTCTGAAACTTCAAAATTCTTCCTTATATGGTAACATCTAGCTAATATAAAGTGATCCATCATTTACATGCCTGCAGTAATTCTCAGACACATTACCACATATGTAAATGCACATAAAAGCTATTTTCCTCCTATTCCAATTATTATATAACCCAAACTAATTGAAAAAAATTCTTAGATGCCTATAGTACCTTATATAACAATCAGCAGATGCTTTGATAAAACAAACAGTTCATTATCTCCCCATGGTAATTCTGTTATATAGTCAGATATTCCAGATGAGGACTTTGGTACAACTCAACAGTTATTTAGGTTCCCAATTGTATTTAAAGACCTAATTGTCAGTGGTTTCAGTGGCAAGAAGGTAATTTAAATAGAATTTAGACATTTAATTCTGTTAAGGATGTAAGTCTTTGTCTTTCCACATTAGGTAGTTTCACCATCTCTTTCCAGACAGTCTGGCATTGATTATTTTAGCTTTTGGCTCTTTAGGCTCTGTGAAACTTGATCACTACATGCAATTCAAAAATTCTAGGAGAAGTTTGGATCGTTATCAACTCTGTTTAGCAATACAATTGTAAAGGGTTAATAACACTATTGTTAAAAAATCCTCTATCATAATATCTGAATACAAATTAGTAGAACTGGTAAGCCCACATGAAATTTCACTATCATATTTCATTTTTGTTCTGCCACTTAGCTTTGCATGTATATTAAAGTACTCTGAAGTAGAAAAATAGTTTCTTTTTGGCCTTCATACCAACTAGCATATTCATAGAGTTTTGGACTTCATAGCCCAATTGCTGATCTATAGAATCATAGAGTGGGAAGGTTGGAAGGGACTTCTGGAGATCATCTAGTCAAACCCTCAGCATGGCCCATACAAGGATTGAACCCGCAACCCTGGCATTAGCAGCACCACGCTCTAACCAACTGAGCTAAGCCTGCCCCCTTAGTATAACTGGAAAATTATTGGAAAGACTCTCACTGAATACCTAGAGTTTTGCATTATGACCATGCTAGAACTATTTCCTATGCAACACAAGTAGTTCCCTGGCATTTAACATGGTAGAGTACTCAAGTATAGCCATTTAGGAAATTAGTTACAAATGGAGTTAACCTAATCCCACTTAAGGAGCTTCTCATTTAAGAAGATATGGTTTGCTTTTCAACTGGGTCATCTTGGCAGACTCTACTTAAAAAACAAGCTTAAAGAAGTATGGAAAACAAAGCTCTCTGAAGACTATTAAATAGTTCAGAATCAGATTTTCATTACATGGAAAATGACACCAACTTGGCTGCAGTTCATTTCAAGTATGCCCTCATAAATGTTGCACTATTAAGAGTTCTCTATGTTAGATAGAGTAGTCTGCTGTGTAAACATTCCGGGGGTTTACATGTTGGACTCAAGATAGCCCATCTTCCAGGGTGTTCAGTAAAGTTTTCTGGATTACATTTTTCCAGGTTACATTTTCGTGTCTTCTGACGTGAATTCTTCACCACACTCATTTCAGTAGCTCCCTGCAGTTAGACAAAATATTCTGTGACACTGCTGCATTTTTATGGAGTGTTTTGCCTCCTTTTTCTCCCTCTTGCCTATTAGGATTTTTTCTAATTTGCATATGTCAATCTTTGTCTGCCTCATTGGTTTAATTAAGAGCATGGTTCTGCTCTGCTAATGAGAACAAAACCTAATTTCTATCAAGACTGTTAATATAGAATGGAGAAATTGTGTTGTGTTTCTAATTCTTGGAAAATAATTGAACTTCCAGTACAAGATTAGTATTAATATCAGGAGAAAGAACCTCCCAACACCTCAAGATATAAAAAGTATTCTTTATATTATTAATTATGCTATACAAATCTTAATAATACACAAACTATCATTAGAAGGCTGAAGATCAACATTTTCAAATTTGGATGCCTCAAGGTAATTACTTTAAGCTGTTTCTATAACAGGTCTGATTTTTATGATGTCACACACAAACACACTACTTTTAACAGAGATGAAGTGAGATGCACATATTCACTGCACCTGAAACTTAGTTCGGATTCAAGTTGTTAAAAACCTTAACATTAAAATTCAGGAAAGTACATTAAATGGCATAGGACAGTTATTGCATCCAAAAGAGCTATATCTGACAGTGCCTAATGTCACATGGTAGTCAAAATTATTTTGTCTCTTACCAGTGGCATTAGTGGTATGCTACAGGGAGCAGAGATTAGGTCATCAGCAAAACATAACAACTATAAATGGAATGAGTGGCCAATTATAAGCTGCAAAGCCAACATGTAGCAAAGAGCACCAGGATTCAAAATAAAATGCTGATGTCAAAATTGAATCCCATATATGGTATCATCACACTATCAAATAAAGAACTATAAAGGATATTGTCTAATTCTTAGGGGTCTCCCATGTACATGAGTGACAGCTGGAAGCCAATGTATTTTTAGAAAGTATATGTCTCACCATTGTACTCTCATTTATTTTCAGAAATAGCTATGATTCTTTGTACCATCAGCAATTTCAGGGATTTTCACTTGTCTACAATACACTTTTACTTTTCTCCTCACATTGGCAAGAGTACTGTAACCAAACGCTACAGCTTTTCTTGTCAGCCCAAATCAAGGATGAGCATTTAGAATGCAATATGCTTTGTTTGTTGCTCTGTCTGATTACAAACAGCATTTTTGGGAAGAATAAAATCCTGTCCAATTTACAAGCTGTATATTTATTTTGTTGTTAGGAATCATACCGTTACCGAACAGGTACAGTTTCTCCTGTGTGGCAGCAGACATGGAAACATATCTAACACTGGAATACCTACAGTATAGCAGTCATACTAAAAAATCTAATTGTACCATTACATGACAATGGCTTCTTGTGTTCCCAAATGTAACAAAAAATCCTCTTTTATATCACTTAAGCTAGTTAGGAAGAGAGGAACCTTAGCTGCTCAACAATATTGGCAATTGTAAATTGCCTCATATAATTTAATTTAGGGCTGTTGTGAAATATTGAGGAATGAATATGGAAGAGTTCCAGCTTCCATTAAAAAAAGATCATCCCATCTATTTCAGTCAGTATAATTTTAAATGGAAGAAAATAGAGTAGTCCATAACCCGTATCACGTTACAGATACCAGTCAAAGCCATGTATTTGAAGACATAAAACCTCTAAAATATATTCAATATTTGACATAGGGAGAATTTATACCTTCTTCAAAGTGGTACACACATTATGACTTGAATCACAAAAGCAATCCTTCTTATTTAAGGCTATTACAGGTGATATTCAAATGCATCTGTCTGCTTATGTGTTATCTTTCTAAGTTACTGAATTTGACTACACCATTTGACATGAAGTTAAGACTATGGCAGAGAATTCCAAGGGTTAATTACACAACACTCCTCCTATCACTTTTAAATCATTTGCCTCTTAATTTCAATGGCTGCCCCCCTTAAGAAGTGAAAAGGATCTAATTGCCCTCCTGTGGGCTACTTGTACCTAAAGCATACACCTCTGAAATTTACTTTCCTACTCCTGTGCTCCATTTCTGTGTAATTTAACTTGATTGTGTATCAAAACACCTTCCTTCTCCTAGCTGCTAATTATTGCCGTCTCTTCTTTCTGATACATTGCCTGAAAGCTGTACAAAACAGAATTTGCTATAATAATATATTTTTCCCCAAAAATTTCCATATCCTTTTCCTTTCCTTTCCTTTACACTGTTTGGAGTATCAGACATACATCTTTAAATTTGTGCTGATGTTACTGAGACCTGACCATGAAAAACTATCATTGTTCAGCATATTCACCAAAATCTGGTGCAACAAGTTCATATCCGTTTATTACTAATAGCATCACCTAAAGCTATATTGATTCAAACACATAGAGGGAGGTAGCTCTATTTCAGAGCATCTGCTGGTTATCCCAGAAAAGACCATACAGCTTTGGTCAATTCAAAAAAGGTCCATATAAGGTCTTCAGCCTAAAGTTTCAATACAGTTTCACTTTAAGCTTTTTAAATGCTCTTGTAGTTCTTTTCAAATCACAGAGATCATACGGAACCAGGGATTCTGCAACTCTTATCACTATGAATGCTGGCTGGGGGATGTGAAGCATGTAAGTGGTTGCTATTCTAATAGTTACATGACAGTCAAACTTTCTTTAAGATTTTCTATTGTCTCTCTGACAACTCTAATAACCTGTAAAAGAAAGAAATAACCAAAGTTTAGTTCTTTAACAGCTGAAGTTAATCTAAACCTTTACTGCTGAATTCCCATCTACTCTGCCATACACTCCCAGCACTTTGCACCAAACTGTGAGCTCATGTCAGAGCATCACAGTGTTACAGTACTGTGAAACAGTTCATTTAACTGAAAATTAACTCGGCAAAAATTTTATTTGCTTTGGTTAGGTTCAGGTCTCTGATCTAAGAATACAATCACATGAGTGCAAGTATCAGCACAGGGGATGGGGGAATACAGTGTGGAGCAAAATCATAGCACAAAGAAGTATTTTATTAACATTCTTCAGAAAAGCTGATGGCTACTCAGCATCACACAGAACTTGTGTATAAATGGAATACTATGTTAAGTAATGTGGAAATACCAAAAGACTGTGAAATACTTTCTAAGGAGCTGTTAAAATGTGCCTCAGGCTAAACCGCTGAGCTGCAAATTTAAGGGGCGTGTTTTCATTAGTATTCAAATCACATTTGTCAGTGAGCAGAAGAGAATAGTAAATAAAGCCAAAAAAATCTGAGAAGTTGCTCTGTATTTTATAATTTAGAAATTTCCTGTGTTGAGCAATGCAAGAGCATAATCTTTATTGACTTTTCATTACTTTCTGAGCTAATGGTCTGAAATCCAGCTTTAGGTTTCTATACCTTCTTCACACAATGTTGCCCTTTTTGTATATTGTTATCTTAATGCTGGCCCACAGCCTCAAAGCATAAGATTTGTACTTGGCTCTGACTACATGAGTAACATCTTTGATATCACATGCTTACAGCTGAACATTTACATACTTGGAAAATTGAGACTATAAGTTATAAACCTTCTGGAATAGGAATTTATTGTTACCTATTTTACAAACTCCATACAAATCTGTTAAGTAAATAATAACATTCAAGCATTCTCTAAAGCAACCTAATATGATCATTGTTACTACAGAACTGGACTAGAAACATGAAACATGTACTAGCAGGTGGCACATCCACACTCTTGAAAAAGATACAGCAAAACTAGGATTTCCAAAACAGTCAAAAATGTAATATAGCATGTGCCAAAACTAAATTTAGGGATGGCAGACTATGTTGACAGATTTGGCCTGGATGGCTGGAGCAGTTACCACTAGTTGCCCACCCTTCTGCCAAAGACCACCATCCCCACAGGTGTGCTGATTTAAACTGGCATTGGCAGATCCCAACTTAATCATTCAACAGAAGAGCTGAAAGACAACTGGGAGTAGTAACTTCTTCAACCATTAAAAATAAATTTGCTGGCAAATATAAGTTGACTTTGATTCTTCAAGAGAATGAGCACTTGCAGGTTGAGCTAGCTGAAAACCTTCCATTCAAAAAGCCTCCAAGACTTTGCTAAAGCATAGGGATGGCTATAAAAGTGTGAAAAATAGCTAACACCAAGTAAACATTATTAACTCGCTAATCAACAAAAACTTAGTCAAGTCCTTGCAGAGGAAAAATTTCATCAATTCTATCTCCAATATGAGCTGAAAACTCTAGGCACTTATAAATCAGTTCTGAAACTCCAATTCTACATTTTTTCACAAGTCTTCATAGACGTACTTTCTGTCTACTTGCTACTTCCAAGCCTAAACCATGCTGTAGATGTTTATGTAAAGGTCATGAGACATCTATAATACACTAGCTACATCATTCCAAGTCATTATCAAATTTATAGTAATAAAATCCCAAGGATGTTGGGTGAAATCTGTGCTTTAAGAAATGACTAAAGCAATGCTTGAACAGACAGCAAGTATCTTTTATGAGCTACTGTATTTGAAAAAAATGTAAACATCACTTTGGGCATGTATTCAACTCTATAAGCTATAACACAGTTTTTTGTGCACAGACATCATTTTTGTTCTATCACATCTTATGCTAAATGTGGAATCTTTTGTCTTCAGCATCAAATATTTATATAATGAATATATGTAGATTCATTTATTTTTGAAAATTCCAAATATCTGAAGGAAAAAATGTGTATTTTCATAAGGACTAATTTCCTTTTTGCTGAGCAAACAGTAATCACACAGGAAAATGTAATGCTACGAAGCCAGACACTGGGCAAGGGAAAGCCCCAAATCCATTTAGTACAAAAGTGAGAAATACAGAATTACAGTAATCCCAGGATAGTTGTGTGCTGCCCTCAATGATCCTTAAGCAGAATGGCTACATAAGGCTAGCCAAGTAGGCCAGGTTCTCTGGGGGAAATTTCAGTATCCTTCTGCTCTAAACTGCATATACTGGTCTGCATAGAAGTCTCCATTGTACTGAAGTGCAAATTCTTTCTACTTTTAAATATCTAAAGCTTTATTCCTCTTTTTTTCACTCTGTTCTCCCAGCCCTCAAAGAAGAATTCCACAGGGCTTCCCATGTCTATTTTACAGGTCAACAGACACACTAAGAGCAGGTTCTTGCTGTATTTTATTCTGTATGAGTAAAGCACTTCTGTCATACCCATCTATCCTGACGTGATTTCCCCCTTTGATATGAAAAAAGCTCACTTTATGAATGAAATGTTACAGTGACAGAAGCACAAACATATCCATTTCAGCAGTTTCTCCTTCTTAAGCATAAATTCTTTGCATCGTTGTATCATGAAGAACTGACAGTTTGTATCCTTGCTGTGTATAACAATAGCATCCGAGAGAAAAATACACATACCATCCTTTTTATGCCTCCTATGTAACTCTGGATAAGTTGTTTCCCCTCACAGCTTGTTGTCCTTGTTACTTGAAGCAAGCCTGCTCTTCCACCTCTCTGGACAGTTCTGAGAAAACTTTCAAGTTTGTAAAGAACCTGAGTAACGTCTACAGTTGAATGGCAAAAAACTACATTTTTTTTTAAGGTATAGAAAAGATGAACATTAGGGATGAGGTAATATTTGTCTTCAAGGAAATACTGACTATAGATAGGAAAGAACTTTTTCATACTTCTATAAAAGAAAGAGATCAAGTACCAGTAGACCTGCATAGCCTGTGTTGCAGGAGATAACTACAACTACCTTAATCTCTTCCTACAAACATGAATATTTCTGAAACCAAACCGGAGTTCTTTCCCCTAAATGACTTAGGGCACATACCTAGTGTCCCTACAAGGACTAGTACTGCGGGAAACCCCCCCAGACTAGGTGCATCGACTCGGGCGCGGGCGCCCGCGGCCTCCGCGCCGAGGCGAAGCGAGACCAGGGGGCGCTGACCCGCAGAGCCAACATGGCGGCCGTGCCTCAGCTTGCTCCCCGCCATCACCTGCTCCCTCACCGTCCTCTGCCCCGGACCCTTCCCAGGCCGCCCTTGCTCCTCAGGCCCGCAGCAGACTTCTCCCCACACACGCCGCTGCCTCCTCCCAAACCCGCACGCGCCCCTCCCCGTGGCGCGGCCCCACTGAGCCGCGCACAGGCTGAGCCCCGCAGAGGGCGCCCGCAGCGGCTTCACCGCCGCTCCTGCGCATGCGCCACACGCTACGCATGCCCTGAGCAGCGCCGCGGCGGCGGCGGCGGACGCGCATGCGCAGCCCGCCCGGCGGCGCGCACCCCGAGGGCGGGCGGAGCTGCCGTGTGGCGCCTCGCGCCGCCCGCCGCCGCCCGCGCGCAGCTCCCTGCTGGGGCGGGGCCGGCTCCTGCGGCCGCCCCAGCCGCGCAGCGCCGAGCCGAGCCGAGCCACGCCGCGCAGCACAGCGCCGCGCCGACGGCATTTCCGGGGGAGGGAGCGGCGCGCGGGCTCGCGGGGAGCGGCGCGGCGCGGCGCGAGCAGAGTTGACTATATATGGTCAAAGGCAGGGGAGAGCGGCGGGCCGCGCGGGCGCTTCCTGCTTCGTGCCGCTGGGCGCCGCGGGGCTGAGGCGGCGCTGAGGCGGCGGCGGCGGCGGCGGCGGAGAGGCCGGTCTGGGTCTGCCTGCGCTCGGCGCGCTTCGCCTCCCTTCCCGGCGCCACCACCCGCGGCGGTAACAAGTGGGCGACGATGCCGTACGAGATCAGTAAGTGCCCGGCTGGAGCGGCGGGGAGGCGACGCGGCGGCGGCGGCGGCTTTGGCAGCCGGAGGGCGCCTCGCCCGGGGATCCCGCCGCCCGCCCGCGGCCGTGGGCGCCGCCGTTAGCCGCCGCCGAGGCGGTGCCGGGCGGCCGCGGAGCCGGCGGTTCCTCGCGGCCCAGTGGCAGCAACAAGTTACCGCGGCTGCCGGCCGGCGCCGGGCGGGGCGTGCGCCCGCCTGAGAGGCGTTTGTTAACGGGAATGAATAAAACCTTTATGTCTCTCCTTCTCTTTCTTTCTTTTTTTTTTTCCCCTCTTGTTTTCGTAGAAAAAGTGTTTGCCAGCCTCCCACAGGTTGAAAGAGGCGTTTCCAAAATTATTGGAGGTGATCCTAAGGGCAATAATTTTCTTTACACCAATGGAAAATGTGTCGTCATCAGAAACATTGATGTAATGTATCTTGATTTGTTTTATTTCCTAATATAGTTCGTTTTGCTAAGTTTCATTTTTGCTTCTCAGCCCTTCTCCTGTAATAGCCTGTGCTTTATTCCAACTTAGTAAATTCAATTAAGGTCACAGATCAGCAGGAGGGGAAGAGGAAGGGCGCATGACTCAGGCGTAAAATTATGGACAGTGACTGTAGAAATCTGTAGAAAATCTCTGAAATGCGCAGTTCTCTCCCTGTCATTATGTGGGATTTGTAGACCAGAGATAGGGATATTCTGGTTGGCCCTGTTTATCATAACTGTTATGAAGTTGAGAGATGGATCTGTCTAATGAATGAGAACTCTTCCGTTTTTGCTCTAGTGGGCCTTTCTCTTGTAGGAGAAGCATGCAGATGCTGACAAGTAGCTATGTTTAAGTCCATTACTCCATAGCTTCTTTCTTTTCCACTGCGCTCCAGGAATCAGAGCAGTTGTCAGTTACTTGACTCTGTGGCAGGCTGTCTGTACATTCAAAGTTTTCAGCCCTGCTGACAGAGAACTTCTCATTGATTAAATGTTGGAATACCACTATTAATGTTTTTGGTGGTGTTGAGTTCTTCTGTGATGATAAGAGGTGTTAAGTATATTATTTAAATTACTACTTGAAAGATGGCATTGCTCTGAAAAAGATGGAGGAAGCATTACATGTCTAGGCTATTGGCTTGCTATTGGATTAAAAAAATATATATTTCCTTCAGAATAAATGTTTATACTTTGGGAAAACCGAACTCCTAGATTGGCTTTCATTTTTTTACCCTGTAACTTTGGCTTGCAGTGGGATGGATTGTGCTTCTCTGGAATTTTCAGGTCTCTAAATCGATGGATTTTTTTAATGACTCTTTCTGTAAAATGACTATTGTAAATTGAATTTTTACGAATATTTTCCTGATTCCTCTCACCACCCTTGCTATATATGACTGTTTCTTATTTCATTGTCATGCCATAATACAGAAATGCTGCTAAACACTTAATTTCTTACAAGTTTCTTTTTTGATATCAGTTAGGTTTTCTTTTTTCACTTAAAGTACAAGTTTGGTTTTGCTTTTCTTGTTAATGTCTCAGTATAATGTGATAATAGTATTTCACCGTTGGTATCAAGAAAAAATCAATTTTCTGAAACCAGAAGTCTCAATAATGGCACACAGTGTGATGAGAGAAGAGCCAGTCTGCCAACAGCACAGTTTCTGCCCCAGTTATGTATTGTGATCTGCTGCCTTTGCACTGTCATTAGTGTTCATCCAACCCTGTTTTGTGGGTAGACTGGAAGAAAACAATTTTTCTTTTGGCTTCTTGAATCAGCTCACTGAAGAATCACACAGTGCAAATGAACAGTCCCTGTTAAAACCAGAAGGTAAAGCATATGGCAAGGTCTGAACACAGGAAAGGTAGGATTGTGGGAACTGCGATTTAGACCTGTTCAAACTTCCATTGAAAGTTGAGAATGGAAGTAATAAAAACCTTCAGTTTTGCAGTGTAATTCGTGCTGGTATGTAAATTTACCTGAACTGGCAAGTAGGAAGATGCTGCTACTGTTAATGATTGACAGAACACATTCTGCAGACTGCTACAAAATGTTTTGTAGCAATGATACAAAAACTGACCAAAGCGAACAGTATGGTTTTTGTGTCAGGGAATGTTGCAGTTTGTTCCTAAACCTATGTGTAAATGTGCCACTGATGCCTTCATTGAAGGTTTGAATCCTGCATAAACAGCTTGTAAGAAGGAAATGAAGTATTGGGAGGGCCCTGTGCAGTCCCTCTACAATTTTTCCAGTGTCACCTGGAACAGTCATGCTCTAATTAAAAACAAACAAAGAAAACAAGTACATCATTAAAATATAGTGATCAGCTCTGTAAATCTGCTGAAGTTGTAGCAGCAGCTAAAGTATGGTGCTGAGTGAACAGTTCATGCTTGATTTTTGAGCATGATCTGAACACTTTCTTTAAAGTAGAAAAAGTGCTGGAAAAGCACTGTAGATAAGAAGGACTAGGGATATTTGTAAGGTTTCATGCCTCATTAATATTGTATCATATTCATAGGTCCAAGCTTACTTTGAAGCTTGGAACTTAAACTACTCACTTTCTTAAGTGGCTCTAGTTTCAGTGTTCAAAATAAGCCACGTAGATTCAGTGAGAGTGCTTATCCCTGAACTTGCCCCTAGCCCTCTTCAAAAAGTAACAGTATATAATTAGGTATTGCATTTGTCCTGGCTAATGTTGTAATTTTGTTAAACTCTTTCTCTGAAATGCCCTTTTTGGAGCTATGAAAGACATTCAAGTTAGAAAACTGAACTTACAAGCAGAAATAATCTTATCAAATAACAAACGTTTACGTTGCCAGCTCTGGTTTATTTGCTTGTATTCAAAATTTCTTAAACATACCTTGAATTTAGGGGCCTGACTTTTATCCTTCTTCTACCCCTTACCCCCCTTAATTCAGTCTGTAAGTCCAATCTCTTACCTATTTAGCCTTAAGGACTCTTGGAGGTTCTTACTATAAAACATCAGTTGCTTATATATGTATCACTCTTAACAAAATACGGTTTTCTGAGTGCCCTGAAACTGTAGATGATGCAACCTCAGAATGGGGGAGACATTGTCTTGCCTTGCTTAGTTAAAATCCAGTAACACACAAAATGGAGTGTGGCATGTGGATGCTGTAAATGCAGACATTTGAGACTTAAGCAGGGCTATAATGCACTCAAGCAATGTAAAAGCATGCTGTACCAGAAATGGAAAAGAGCTGCTTCTTGCATGAGTAAGCTATATTCTATCTCCTGGGATTTACAGTACTGTAAGAGCAAGAGGCTGTCTGCTTCCTAAAACAGAGCAGGTGCTTTAGTTTTTTCTGATTGGACAGCTGAGTCATACCATATTACCAGGTGGGTTTCTGGTATAATTGAACAACTGTATATTAATCATAGCAATTAAAATGGACTCTTTTCCTGACCAGGTAAGTCAAGTTTCTGGAACTGGAAAATACTTTGTAACTGGTATTAAAAAGTAGAATAATGTAGTACTGATGCACTGGTTCATTGCTCTACCTGGAAGATGTGCAGTATGGAGGTTTTATACAATTTCTAATTTGAGAGCAGATACTGGAAGAATTGTGTGTTTTGATGTCATCCTTTTGATTTGGCCCCTTCTCTGTTCTACTGAGACACTGAATCAGTTTAATTATCCTATCTGAAGTGTCTGAAAACATATTTAAGACTGAAAAGATGTAATTGTGATAGCGTGGCAGTGAATGATGCATTTCTTTCATTATTCCAGTATGGTTACTGATACTGGAGAAGACTTCTCTTACACTAGTCTATTTAAAGTTTTGGACTAGATGTCCATTGGCAAGAAAGAGCAGGTCTTGCACATCTCACTGGTTACTGAGTAATCTTGAATATGTATCAGCGAGTAACTTGGGTGCAATATGTTGTGCTTAATTGTAGTAGAATTTTTGGATGTATACTGCAAAGCACAGAGTATATTTAGTATTCTACCTAGATAATTATTTTACTTGGCCAGCCCTATTAAAAAGGTGCCTATAACTTGACTTGTTATTTTGGTTTCTTTGAGGGTCAGTAGATTCTGAAGAAGGAAATAGCAGAGGAAATGCTTTAAGTTGTGGCAGTTAGAAATTACTGTGTTTTAGTTATAGTAGACAGTAATTTTGCACAATGTACTCTATACTTTTCTCTGTAGAGTTTGATTTTAGCCAGTTTTTCACCTTAAAGTATAAGGTGGAGGGAAGGGATGAGAGAATGAATGCAGGGAAAAATTCTGACATCTGATTTTAGTCCTGTGAAAATTGGGCAATACTGCTTAGTAACTTTTTCCTTCCCCCCCCCCCCACTCCCCTCCTCTTTCCTCCTTCTTTAAATTAGAATCCTGCAGTTGCTGACATCTACACTGAGCATGCCCATCAGGTTGTAGTTGCCAAGTATGCTCCCAGTGGATTTTACATTGCATCTGGAGGTAAAGTATCAGTGTGCATGTTGCATGAGCTGTGTGGAAAGAGCTGTTAAAGTGCTTAACACAGAACTTACTGGTGTAGTGAAGCAGCACTTCCCATTGGCTGCATATATTCTGTACAATGTGACCCACTTTAATGTAATTCTGTGTGCATGTGGGGAAGGACCAATTTTGGTACTTTGTACCAAATTTTTATACTTCTAACCTCTTTCTAAAGCAATGAGCTCAGTGGCATGCTTGTTCTTTTTAAAACTAGTGGTATTTAAATAAAAAGAATCTGAAAATGAGCTTTAAATGCAAGTCTGTTTAGAGTAAGGGACAAATCTTAACATAATGAGTTGCTTTTGTACATATAGTAAAATGCAATTTTATTCCTGAAATATAGGACCACTGGTTTAGTGCGTTAATAAGCTTGGATGCTTTTGGGTGGCAGTGATTCTAGTAGAGTCCTTTCCTTTCCTTCCATGTTTTTTACTGGCAGAACTTGGCAAGATTTGGCTTTTTTAACTGTTGTAACATGAACTAAAGGCTTTCTCTGGTAAGTTAAGGGGAAAAGATATTCATTCCTAACTTTGTGTAATATATGTGAATCAGTAGACTGAGAATAGGTAGCATGAATTTTTTGCAGCCTCCCTTGAATTATTAGCAGAAATAGTTGTAATTTTTGATTACAAGCAGAACTAAACAAACCCACCTTAATAGAAGTTTCTTTGAAAGAGTTGATCTTTTTCAGGTAACACTCTTTAGGCCTAGTATACAGCTAAGGAATGTTAATAAATACATTATTACAACTTCCCTTTCTTAAAAACAATTGCAGTTAGTTTACTTTAAATCTACTTGCCATTGTGAACTAGAAATACTTCATAAGCAAGTAGCAGACCTCAGTCCAGGAATACTTCTTGTTTTTAAATAACATTGATTATTGTTGCTGAAAATAAAATATTCTGAATATGAACCCCTTAGAGATTCAAGACTCGTACTGCACAGGTCTTAGAATGGGAATTCTTCTCTCAGCAATTTTAAGGGAACAACTTTTTTGAAAAGCTAAAATACTTCAGTTCTTTCCTTCTGGGATTTGTGCGTAGCTAAAAGCTATATTAATATATATATCTGTTGAGTACTGAGAAAGCTTTAAGGCCGTTGGTTAGCATAGCCTTCCCCCGCCTCTGCCCACCCAGGGAAGCAAAGCCAGTATTTTCTTGGCTCAGTCTTATGTGTGAACCATATGTCAAACTGATGTGTTCTTTGTTCTTCAGATTTGGTGCTTTAGGTTTGTGTTGTATTGATCCTTCAATGTAACCATCAGCTTTTTAACCTTGTAGATTCTCATTCGTCTGTAGAATAACAGTAGTGTATACACAGTCCCCATGTAAAGATTCTTTTTGTTAGTGATCAGGTTAAAGAATCCCCTTCATTTTAAGGAAGTATTCAGATGACTTTTTTTTTTTTTCCAAAAGTTGTCTGTCCTGTCTAAATAAGCAAGCTTAGGCTGCCATGTTTCTCTGAACTATCTTCTGTATCAGTTGTAAAGTCTCATGATGCTGCCAAGCACAGGTATAAAGACAGCATTAGATTGTTTAAGCTGTTCTAAGTATAATGTAAGATTCATGTCTATATCCATAACCAAATTTGAACTAGATGTGCAGCATGTTTTAATACTTGAAAGATTTGATTAGGCAGTCCTTTAACAAAATCTTCTGTGGCTTTTGTGATAATTTCTCCTATACTGCGATCATAAGAGGTGTAGTGATTGGGGACGGCATGAAATTCAAGCTGTGTCCTGTCAGAGCACAATAACTGGATTTTTGAAGTCCAAATTAAAATTTAATTTCAATAACATTTAGATTAGAATGGAGGATTCTGAATTTGTCCTTTTAGCAGGAGTGGAGAAGATAAGCCCTTGGTCAGTCCTAGAAATGTGAGGACGCTTTATGTCTAAGCTGGATTATAAAGAAGCACTGATAAATAGTAGATAATGAATCAAGAGCTCTGCTGAGGTGAAAGGCATACCTTTTTAATATGTGATTTACTGTTAAACAGCTTTTATGAAGGGTTTAATACACATAACTTGCTATGCGACTTTCATTACAAAAATATAAACTTGTCTGTGTCTAGAACAACTCCTCAATTTACAATGCTCTACCACAGTATTGGCTGTGAATAGAAGCAAGCTTTAGGCCTCTGCAGTACTGAGAGGAAACAATGACCAAAGAAGCTTTCGTTATATTGCATCTTCAGTTGTTATGATCTGTGTTGTCTGCTGCTTTTAACACTAACATTTTTGAATATTCTGTTGACTTCCTCTGTAGTAGTCCAAATGCTGTATATGAATATCTGCACAATGAAGTGCATGCATGCTTTTGTATAGGAAAAAGTAGGTAAATCAAAATGCTCATGAAACCAGTACTATGGACAGAAATCTCTTCACAGATATACAGATAACTGATACCTGTATGCAAAACAGATTTGCTACAAGGATTCAAAAAACCTAAAGTATGAATTTCAGTGCATCAGCTACTCTCCACCACATTGTTCTCTTTAACCTAGATGTAAGGTAGCTTACCTTCCTAGATGTAAGGTAGCTTACCTTCCAGTGATGTGTGGATAAACTGTGTTGTAACTCGTAGAGAGTTTTCTCTTTTTGTTTTGGTAAGCATGCATGCATGCACTGGAGCACTTAAAACAGCACTTAAAAGCAGATAACATGTGAATTCCTACCCTCTCAGTGTGCAGTCTTTTTGCATGTCTTCTTTTAAAGCTGATTGCATATGTTGTATTGATTGCTGCATATCTTAACTTTATATCTAGTTAAAAAAACACACAGTCTCTCAATGAAATGGATGTAGTTTTTGGCATCCCTAAATCGTGTGGGTTTTTTTATTATTATTATTATTCTTTTTGTAATAGAGTAATTGTAATAGAGTAAGATGGTATGTCCCTAGTACAAGTGTTCAGGGTAGCTGAAAATTTGTATCTTGGCAGACTGCTGAGTCATGTGACTGAGTCATACTGGAACTGCAATAGTTATGTTCTATTATGTTATGGCAGATGTCTCTGGAAAGCTGAGAATCTGGGATACTACACAGAAGGAACACCTACTGAAGTATGAATATCAGCCATTTGCAGGAAAAATAAAGGATCTTGCTTGGACTGAAGACAGCAAGAGAATAGCCGTGGTTGGAGAAGGAAGGGAAAAGTGAGTAATTCTTCTATATGCTGTAAACTTTTGTGTTCTAACAAAGCAGATTCTTTGATGCAAAACCTTTTAATTCTTCAAGGAAATAGTCATGGCTTGTTCCTTCTTTAGACTTAAAGACATGGTGCTCATCAGCGAAACTTTTTATGCAGTATTTGATAGCTGTAGAACAAAATGGCTTATGTACTGGGAAAATACCCACGATCTTAAATTGAGTAATTCTAACAGAATGGTATCTTGATTGTTTTTTAGAGGTGGATTTTATGTTTAATGATACCTATTCCTGGTGATCTTTGGAAGACTACTTTATTTAGTCTAGATAGAATAGGAATGGAACCACAAAGTGATCTTTTTTTTCTCTCTTCAGTTTCACCCCTCCTGAACTGAGAGGATAAAACTGAAGGGTTTTTTTTTTTTTTTTTTTTTTTTAAGCATATCTGAATGTTCTTCTCCAGCAATGCGCTCATATTTTTAAAAATTATTATGCTAATTTCAAAGAAAATCACAACCAGTTATCCTTGTCTAAATGAGATGCCTCTTGTAGCCTGAGAATTGTGGTGACTCCTTTCCCTAATGTTAGAGCTTGATGTATAGTCTGGAGCGGGTAGTTTTGGGCCTTAAGGTCTTAAATAAGTTTTCCACACTCCTTTTTTTTAATCTTATATGTCCTGATATTTGAGAGAGGTTCCTTGGTTTTAGTGCTTCATTTTCTTGTTAGAGAAAAACTGATGTACAGTACATTGTCCATCAGTTGCTATTTTGTATCTTTTCTGCCTCCCCACCTGCCCCTGAGGGTAGAAGTACTAATAAACTAGCTATCCTACATGAAAAAATTTGGCAGTTTAATGTTATGCATAGGTACTTTGACTTCAGAGTTTTGCTAAAGTGATTCAATAGAGCCCTGTAATAGCGATGCTCTGACAATGTAATGCCAATGTATTGATTATATTCTTCTGTAAATTAATTTTAAATAAGAACTGACAGATGCTTTTATAAACCTTTTCCTTGTACCTTTCAGTAATAACTGTTGACATTTTGTTAAGGTTCATTTGATAAATCTAAGTATTCTTTAAGCCTTCTCTTCTGAGATTTATTGAATTGTACTGCTCTAACAGTTACAATGTGTCAGCTCAATTATTAGCAAGCTATTCAGAATAGCTATAGTAGCTAATCAGTTTTGTTGTAGAAATACCCATGGAAACCTGAACGCTTTCATCTAAATGTGATGGTATCCAGTCTAAGCTAAATAATCAAACAATGGAGCTGATGCTATTGTTATCCAAGCACTCTGCATTTTGTATAGTGACTGGACAGCTGGGAACAGTTTACTGCTTTCTTATACAAACCTGAGCTTTCAGACTTAGTAAAAAAACAAATCTTTTATATCTCTGAATTTTAGAAGCTTTATACATAAAACTTGTCTAGTCCCTTTACCAAATGTCTCTCCCCAGCAAGATCTCAAATATCCTTCAGAGAACAATGAGTCACTTGCATGAGATTAACGAGATGACCTAATTTCTTTTCTTTGAGTGCACTCAAATCTGCTGTTTGCAGATGCTTAAGGAGTTAATCTACATTTAACTTTTATGAATTACAGTTATTGTCTGCTTCTCTAACTAGATTTGGAGCAGTGTTCCTGTGGGATAGTGGTTCTTCTGTTGGCGAGATTACTGGGCACAACAAAGTGATCAATAGTGTGGACATAAAACAAACAAGACCTTACCGCCTAGCAACCGGCAGTGATGACAACTGTGCCGCTTTCTTTGAGGGACCACCTTTCAAGTTCAAGTTTACAATAAGTGTGAGTTTAAGCTTAGTTGTGGCTCTGTTAAACTATGCAGCAAGTTGACAAAAGCTTTCCAACAGTCTTGCAGTTCTTCTCACAACTCACTGTTGTAACAGAGGAAGTTCTTAGCTTCCCCTATTGAGGTAGTTAGTGTCAGGTGGCTTTCTTAAATTAATGTTTGAGTATAACCGAAGGCTTCTCTCAAGCCAACAAAGCCAAAACAAATGATTGGTTAGGAAGAAAACCTGAAGCACTCTTCTAATTTCTGGCTTTACGTCCTCTCCCATAACATAATAAGTAGCAAGTTTCACTGGCCTTATTCTTCTGCTTTCTGAGCTCTGCTTCTCAGTGCAGACATGCCTAGAGTTTTTTTAATGCTCTCCAAGGTGCTTTCTTCAAGAAATGTGCTTGTGTTGATGGAATTTTCAATCTGTTTAAGAGTTTGAGTGGTCAAATCTGAAATCTCCAAGGCAACTTTGCGAGGGTGAGCCATAGGTATTTGAAAATTTAACTAATTTCTGAAAGAAATATGTAATTTATGTGATCAGTTTTCTGTTTGTATATTACTTTTTGTTTGTTTCTTGTACTAGTTAAATCTTTTATATAAAATGAAACAAACCTTGGGACTGCTACATTTAAAATGTTGAGATCTTTGTTACTTGAGGCCAAAGAAAATAAAAAGCCAAGAGGTTCTACAGCTGTTTCTGATGGCAGAAAACATGTTTCTTGCCTCAAAAACTCTCGGAATACTGAGTTTTATTTCAGTAGTAAGTTCAGAAAGTTTTGATCTTACAAAAATAAAGTCTTACTACTATATTTTTAAAAAATAAAGTAAGTATGTGCCTTGAGTAGACTTTATACACTGAATTTAGTAAGGCTTCGATTAGAGTTCTAGAAAAGGAATTGTTTTGGGCTCTGCAATCCAGTGAAATGATGTAGTTGCCAAATATATGTCTGAACTTAAGTTGCTACTTACATTTTGCTAAGCTGTTTCTTTTGGAACTCTGAAGTCTGATTTGTTTACCAGGAGTGCTTGGTCGGGTGTGTGTCGCCCTTTTAAAGTGATATTTGATTTGATGTATGGGCTTCATGTATAGGCTGTTACATGGTTTAGACTATAGCCTTGAGATATCATCTAGAAAAAATTCTATATTTAATCAAAGAAAGTAGGTTAGAACCTGCCTTTCGTAATGCTAAAAATAATCTCCTAAATGTCTTTATGGGAGCTTTGGCCTCATTGTGTTGCTTCCCTATTTAACAGGTATTCTAGCTAGCATCATTTGAATAGTCTCCTATTTGTAAATACTCTATTTAGGGATCACACATCATTTGTCTGATTACTTCACAGAGCTAGCACTACTGAAATCTCTCAGAAATGAAAAACCAATAAAACAATAGTTTTTTTTTTTTTTTTTTTTTTTTTTTTTTTTTTTTTACAATATCAAGGATAAGATACTTTTCTGTATGTAAAACTTGTTTGCCCAATGAAGCAAGAGTCAAAATTTGGAGAAAGCTTGCTTGGAAGAGTTCATTGACTGGAGGAGAAGAGTCCCATCCCTGCATCTAGGCTACAGTTGAAGTTTTTTCTGTCCCTCCCTTAAACAATAGTACTCATTCACATGGTGTTGTACTAAGTTTGTTGAATTACATCAGTGTGGATCCCAGAGTTTTCTCCCTGGGCTGGGCTGTTCTTGATCCCCATGATCCTATTCAGTTAGAGGCTAGTCTTGTTCTGTAGCTGTTGAATAGCAGCATTTTCTACAGCAGGCACCTCCCACACAGCAAGCTTATGGCTTGAATAAAAAAGAAATTCAGTGTCACTAGATTATCTTGTATATAAGTAGGTAAATGTATGTAGGTCTGCTGTTAGGTTGCATGCTCATTCTTCTTTCTTCTGTAGGACCATACACGGTTTGTGAACTGCGTAAAGTTTTCTCCTGATGGAAACAGATTTGCTACAGCTAGTGCAGATGGCCAGGTAAAAATAACTAACCCACTCTAGCTCTTTCAGGATGAGAAAAATATGATTTTTCAGGCATTTTGGGAATAGAATCAGTTTTGTAAAATGTGTAGTTTCTGTTCTTATTCTGTGAAAGGGTTGGCTTAAACTTTCAGTGCCTTCCTATAATGCTGCAACAGTTGTGATGTCCATCAGACTGTTCTCACTCTGCTTTTTTTCTGTTTTATTTCTCTATTACTTTTCTTAGAGGTTGTTTTGGCAGGAATAGAGGTTATGTTGGCAGGAGTATATCAGGCTTTTGGAATATGTATGTCCTTGTTATCTGATTCATCTGAAATACTAAACTCAGATAGCGTCCTGACCTTATGTGAACTTCTGGCTGATAAGGGCAGATTGATAACAGCACTTCTGCTGTGAGGAGATCCTTACAAGTAGGCAGATTCCCATGACTGCAGTGCTATTGTCAACCTGCTGTCACAGCACGGGTCAAAAATGTGACATCTGTACACTGGATCCTGTCATTTAAAATTGTGGTGGGAGTGGCTCACTGTGCTTATTTACAATTTTCATCTTATCCGGTTAGTTTTAAATGCAGGAATATTTATGCTTCTTCCTTGAATGTGGTGTTTGATCAGCCTGTAAATGCACCATGCAACAGAAAATTGATGTGTGCAATGCAAGTAACGTAACATTTCAGTTCTCTTTAAATGGTATGTATGTGCTCTGTTCAGATTTTTGTCTATGATGGGAAGACTGGAGAGAAAGTGTGTGCTCTCGGTGGAGGCAAAGCTCATGATGGAGGTATTTATGCTGTAAGTATCGCCTCGTTTGTGTAAATGATCCCGTAAATGGACAGTGAAGTATTGCGGTAATAAATCTGTTTACTATCTTGTGGTGGCATTTGTTTTTACAGATTAGCTGGAGCCCTGACAGTAGTCAACTGCTTTCTGCTTCTGGAGATAAAACTGCTAAAATCTGGGATGTTGGTGCTAATTCTATTGTCAGTACTTTTAACATGGGATCAAATGTTTTGGATCAGCAGCTGGGTTGCTTGTGGCAGAAAGACCACTTATTGAGTATTTCTCTCTCTGGCTATATCAATTATTTGGACAAGAACAATCCAAATAAACCTTTACGTGTCATAAAGGTAGGTTGAACTTCTGTTGTTGCACCACAGATTCTGCAATAAACAGTTCACCGGTTGAAATGGTTCAGATGGAATAGTTACTATTGAAAAACAGTTTTGTTGAATTACTTCACGTCGCCAAACCAGCTATGTCTGTCTGACTCCTGCAAGTCACATAAATCAAAGTTAAATGTTATATGGGGTTACTGTATGTTGTACAAACATACAGACCAATCTTGATTGCAGTTAATGTTATCAAACAGTCTTTCATAGTAGTTTTAAGCCTTCTTGAGATGATAAAAGAAATACAACATAGATAGAAAACTACCAAGGATGCCTGTTTCTTGTTGTTCTACCACATTGGTATATCATGAACAAGGTGACTAGGGTTACTATACAATTGAACTTTAATTTGGGGAATTACAGAGTTCGCTGACACAGCACTCTCACGGGAACTTACATTTTTACATGAACTAGAAATAGATGTCCCAGATTCTTGCTATTGTCGCTTTAAATCTGGCGATTAGTGTGGGTACATGACCATATTTAGTCCTCTTCCCCTGTATTGTAAAGTGGCTGAACAGTAAACTTTATGAAAAGGCTGTGAAAATACCTTGGTCCAGCAGGCTCAGTAACAGGGTTATTTACAGTGCCTATTAGTTCCTTTTAAGGAGCAGTGCATGGAAATAGCAATGCTGTAACAGTTAAATCACTGCACTATTAACTAGCAATTTGTATTCTGGGCGACCTTTAATGCTTATGAGTAAAACAATGTTATCTTTTGAATTGCCTATGATCTTTCTCAAACAAGTTTGATTTATGTACATATTAAAAACAAGAAAATGCCCGTCAAAATTGTTACGCCTCTATTCACAGGGTCATAGTAAATCAATTCAGTGTCTCACAGTGCATAAAAATGGTGGAAAGTCCTATATCTACTCTGGAAGTAATGATGGTCATATTAATATCCTTTGAATGATAAAAAGATATTTGTTTTAGCCCCTTAGATTGAGTGAGCTTCTTAAAATTGTTTTGCTTAAGACAAGAATTACCTTTACTGGACATAATACTTTGTTTAAAAAGTTTATTTTGCTTTTCCTCTAACTTTTCTGCTGTATTTAGTGCTTGCCTTTAACCTTGCCTCTTTGTTGTTTTAAATGTGCCAATTATTAATTTTCAATTCTCATTTCCTGTGGTAGATTGTTAGCAGAGAGGAAGAAGTAATCATAAATTCTCTTGTAACTTCCCATGTGTACTTTGCCATATATGCTATGTTTGTATTGCTGTCTCTTGCTGCTATTGTAAAACAATGTACCTGTCTATTGCAAGTAACATTTTAGATGCTCAGAAAGAGAGCCATAAATTTTCTTGATGCACCCTCTGGCTCAGTAACAAGCATTTCTTAGAGCTGTGTTTTTCTCCACGTGTAGTTTAAGTAGGTTCTTGAAGTTCTGTGTCACGTTCTGTTCTTTATTTGGTCTCTCAAATGTAATCGGGCTTTCTCACTACCCAAGAGAATTCTTAATTTGGTTAGGACTACAGCAATTCCAGTCCTGTTGGTTTTTGGAGCAAGATATTTGTAATACAGTCTATGTTTGACATTTTTGGCATTGCCACAGGGTTGAGCTGTGATGTGTTTAGCTAGCACGCTGCACCAATGTGTTTAAATGTTCCTTAACTCTATTGTGCACATTACTGGGATTCCGAAACTGGAGAGAATGATGGCTTTTCTGGGAAAGGCCATACAAACCAGGTTTCTAGAATGGCAGTGGATGAAATGGATCAGCTGGTCACCTGCAGTATGGATGACACTGTGCGCTATACCAACGTCAGCAAGAGGGATTACAGGTTAGTGAAACTATTGCGTCTTGTTGTATAACAGGCTGCAACACCAGAACAAGATTTTTGTTGATTTACGTGGCAGAAAATCCTGTGTTACAACTTGTTCAGATTTTAAGTTACCATAGAAACTGCAGAAATGATTGCTGTACCAACCTTATTTTTTTTTGTGAGAACGAGAAATGCATCCCAGACTCTTTCTTTGTGTTTCCTCCCTTTCGCAGGTTAGAGATCTGCTTTGTATTGATGGCTTAATTGGCAGGTGGTGGGAAGGATATGTTTTCCTGTGCTAAATACACAGGAGGACTTAATAAATTTGAAGTGTGTGGTTAGAAGGGGTGGAAAATGGTTGGTTGTTTCTTCATGGAAATCACAATTTAAACAAACAATTTTGTGGAATGTTATTAGGATCACTTAGTTAAATTCAAAAAGCAGACTTCTGTATAGTAACATTAATTTCCACTTTGAAGATATACTGCTTGATAAAGATACTAAGATTCTGAAGGGTAAACCCAAGGGAACTGCAGGGTATTTAAAAAATAAATAAATTTTGCAACTTCTTGAAGATCATTAGGGGATGATGATTTGAATAGTCCTTTTAAAATAAGAAGCCTGGAATGATATATTTTGTTTTGTCCTCCTGCTTCTCCGCTTGGCTACACCTTACTTCAGCGGTCAGGATACTGTGAAAATGGATGTTCAACCAAAATGTTTAGCTGTGGGTCCTGGTGGATATACTGTAGTTTTATGCATCGGACAAGTAAGTATTAGCTCATGAATTAGCAGTACAATTGTTCTGTTAGAAAATGTAGTGTATGGTAACATGATGATAATGGTGATGGAAACTTGTTTAGCGTGTGATCACCTCATGCTTCTGGGGTATTTATTAATAAGCCTGTGAGAACATAATGAAGCAAGATACTTGTTACAGGCTTGTCTTTTTGCTTGTTGTACTAATTTGATTGTTTTATGACTGTTTACTTACTGAATAGACTAGATGTGCTCTAAGTTGTAGGTTCAAGAGCTTCTGAAGTAAATCATCTCAGCTATTGACTGCAAAGAGTAGAAGGCTCCTAAAACCTTTGAATTGTTGCTAATTTCAAAGTTATTGTTTCTGTTTCCCTTCCCTTTCCCTTATTTCTTACCTTTTGGAGAGAGGGAGCCAAAAAAAGGGGAAGCAGAAAAGGGTAAAGTGGGAAAGGTAACTTTGTTCTGTCACGTAATTGAGGTGCAATAAATGCATTTAATCTTTTATGTACCATTAAGTGACCTTTAAGAAACTTTTTGCTTTTGAGTGTTTAGGACTTCTGATACATATTTTTTTAATCACGTTATAAAGGTGGTTTTTATTTTCTTTTCAGTTCCCAATAGGAATTAACAAATGCTTGTACAAGCGCATTAATCTCTTAAGTAATGGTCTTAGTTAATGTGTTCAGTGAGGCGACTTTAGGGAAAGGATTTCTCAGTTCTGCATTTTTCTTCTCCAACTAACTAACAACCTAATGCTGTTGTACAGTGCAGATATCTCTAGCTTGCCTGCCTGTAGAATTCAGATCATGCAAAACCAGAGAGACTTGTGCCACCAGGGCTATTTTAGTATCAAAGCGTGCTTAGCTTCTAATGAATTTTGCCTTCTATGTGGGTCTTGGCTCTGTGTCTAGGATTTCAGTAGTGTTGTCCAAATGTGTTTTTTGATGTGAGTTACAACTCCAGTTGCTTATTAAGTAGAACTGGATAGGAGATAGCTCTTAAAATGTTACATTGCTGTATCAACTTGCCTGCTAACTTAGTCCTCCTTCTCTTCCCTTAAGAGCAAACCAGGAAGGTAATAAGTATTGCTAAAAAACACTGCTTTATCTGTTTCTCTTCTGTTCTGACCAAGCAAGGTGAAGCTGAATGCAATAGAGCATATCCTGTACTACTTAATTTAGAGCATTTAAATCACTCGTTTAGTATGGCAACACAACAATAGTTAGTCACTGCACATAGGCATTTCTTCTCCCCCCCCCCCCTTTTTTTTTTTTTTAAGGAAAAAAAAAGGAATCAGTCGTATGCTTTGGGTCAAAATGCAGTAAACATCTGAGCAGAGTGGATTTGTATTTATGACTAAGCAACATAGCTTAGTCAGTCATTTATCAGACATTTGGAAGAAGGATCTTAGTAGTTCATGGTTGTCTATTTACAGATTGTGTTGATGAAAGATAAGAAAAAATGTTTTGCAATTGATGACCTTGGCTATGAGCCAGAAGCTGTAGCCATTCACCCTGGCGGAGGCACAGCAGCAGTGGGAGGAGTGGTAAGGTTGCACTTTTTAAAACTCCTGTAGACATTTGAACTAGTAAAAGTAACATTTAAAAAAGTAGATTTGTTATTCTGTTGAAAAGTAGTAAATGACAGATGTTACAACAGCAGTACTGTAATAAATAAATGTGTAATTGGAATTCATTGGCTTTTATTCCCCAGCTTCTCCCACCATTGTGACTCTACTAACATCTACTTGATTTTTTTGTGTTTTTGTGGTCTTTAAATTATTAATGTTTCCACTCGATATGAGCTTGAAATAGGCATTTTGCAGAATTTTGCCCAAATTGTAGAAATCAGCTGTATATTCTAGGCTTGGTGAATTGTAGCTTGTACAAACGAGAGCTTCTTTAAACTATTTCCCAGTGTAATAGTACCAGATGGAGTTGGTGAAAGAGCCCCAATAGTTCAATAAGCATTCTTTTACTATTGTTAAGTGTGTTTTGTTCCTTCCTCTCTTCTCCACTTTTAATTTGTAGGATGGAAATGTCTATTTGTATTCAATCCAAGGAACCTCTTTGAAAAATGAGAAGACTTTGGAAGCTAAAGGTCCGGTGACTGACCTGGCATATTCTCATGATGGTGCCTTTCTTGCAGTCTGTGATGCAAACAAGGTTGTCACTGTCTTTAGTGTCACTGATGGCTATGCGGTAAGAATTGCTATATCAGTTGTTCCTTTAAAATAAATAAACAAATAAATTGGCAAACTTAAGATCTGTTGTAGTGAAATGTGATGTAACCTGTGGGATACAACTGTTAAATCACTGTATATTTGGTGTTTCTGTCTACTAGAGAATTGTGTGTATTTCTGTAAAATGGACAGGAATGCAGGCTTAATCTGATTCATGCAAACTGTACAGTACAATAAAACTAATGAAGTAAATAAGACAAAGACTTGGCAATAAAACTTTGGCTGTGGCATACAGCTCTATGGTAAGGACTAAGAAATGAAAGGGATACCGCAGGGACAGAGAATTTTGTCCATCCTTCGATCTAATGTCTTTTAATCAAGAGCCAACTAACTGGCAATTTCCAGTTTTTAGCTGAATAGTAAATAATTGAATCAGCCTTTAAAGTTGTTTAGGCTTTGACTGTAATGACACTGAAAAGAAAAATACAGGGTGGTGTTCTAGAAAAATGTTCCATTTTCAAAGTAAAAACAAAGAATTTTTCTTTTAGAAACATCTATTGAGAAATTTTAAAGACTTCTGAGTAACAAATGATTTGCTGCATGTGCACTTTACTGACTCAGTTTTCTTTACTGAAAGTGGCAAGACTTTTTCTAAAGGTTTAGAGTTTATTGATCCCACTAGTGTTTATAAATAAGCATCATAAAATGAAATTTTAGGAGCTCTGCAGTCATCTCTGCTTTGCACATTGCAAAACTACTTTGTCTGGGACATCTACAATGTTCGGAATCTTGCAGGATCATATTGTTTATTTTGTTAGGCTGTATGCTTAAAAGTCAGTATCTTCTTGAAATAACTTAAATCAATGAAGTAACACTGTATTCCTGATCACTTTGAAATAGGAACATAATGTCTTTTATGGACACCATGCAAAAATTGTTTGTATTGCCTGGTCACCAGACAATGAACATTTTGCTTCTGGAGGCATGGACATGATGGTATATGTTTGGACTGTAAGTGATCCAGAGACCAGAGTCAAGATACCAGGTATGTTTGCTTCAAAATCTGCTTTGAAAGTTGGCAGTCTTTCTTGAAATGTAGCATAGTGCATATTTTCCAGAACTAAATGGTAAGCCAGACACATTGTTTTGAATGTTTCCAAACTAATTATACCATAATCTTCAGCCTCTTCTATCAAGCTAAAATAGCTAGAATGCCTCTTTGAAAGTCTTTTATTTCATAAAATGTATCTTGTATATTCATAAAATACACTACTAGTATATAATGCAACTCAAAATCACATTTAGAGTGTGTGTTAAAGATATTTTGTCAGCTTAGCCTTTTTAACACTTTTTTGTTATCTTGCACTGCCATACAGATGCTCACAGACTACATCATGTAAGCGGCTTGGCATGGTTGGATGAACATACTCTGGTAACAACATCCCATGATGCTTCTGTCAAAGAATGGTCTATCTCCTACCAATGAAATAAGCCCTCTTTGGAAGGACCTAATCAGGGACTAGAACTACTGCAGTGGAACATAGCATTTCTCTTAAAGAATCTCTATTGGCCTCTGGGTCTTCTATCATATCCTCATATCTTTACAGGGTGTTCATATCTGTAATTAAATATACTTTGAAAGCTTTAGCCAGTAACAGTTTGCACATGAAAAGCACTTAAATTATGTCTGGAGCTTAAACTTTGTGCTGAACATTCCAGAGGCAACAGCCTAGCAAGTTGGCGTGAAAGATTCAAACTCAATCAGTTGTTCTTTTCTAACCAAGAAACGTGAGATTGTACAGCATGAGAGTAATACTTCTCATTTTTTCTAATTACAGAACATTTCTGTACTAATGGTCATAGTAAGAATATATAGTTGTTACCTGAAACCAATCATGCTGTGTGCAGCTACTGTATATTGCTTTGCCTCTCTGTACTGCACCAAACTGTTGCCTCATATTTTCTCCTCCAGATAACAAAATGGGGTACATACATAATAAACTTTTTATGTATTTCATGTCAAAGCTTTGTGGTTTATTTTAGGATGGAAGTGTGGGACTTTGATGTACTTACTGTTGTGGGTTTAATGTTTACAAGTAATTGTCATGGCAACTTCTTGCTTCAGAAACACCTTTGTGATTTTATGAATTAAGAGTGTGTGGTCATTTCAATGTCGGAAAAAATCATTCTGTGTGAAAGATTAAAGATATTTCGTGTTTGAAGGAGGAGGAGCATGTTATTTGAAAGAACAGAGTACTTCCAACACCTTTAAAAAGTACAGGAATTAAACTAAGTGAAGCATTATTATGACTTGAAGTTATTTTTGAGAAGATAATCAAGCTGTTTGAGTAAGTTTTATACATTTGCATGTGCAGACCAGTTGCATGTAAACTGTTGCCTGATATGAACAGGTCATGATCTTATGTGTTTAGTTCCCTTTTTACACTTTAGAATGCATTTAAGTGACTTTGATCCTATCAGTCTGACCACGGTTGAGGAGGAGACTCTGATGCAAAGTAGTAGGTAGATTGGTGATCGTCTCTTGTGGCCGAAGGAAACTGCTGCTGTCCAAAACTTTGAAAGACTTTAAAACTTTGTTTTATACTAAGCCTTCACCACCACCTCTCCACTGCTCTTTAGGTTGTATTAAGTTTTCCTTACTGTGTGGACTTGCATGTTGTTTGTTTACAAATCATATCTAATGATACAAATACATATCTAATGATTAAAATCTAATGACACTAATTGTACAGCAAATAAAATGCTTTTGCTGCTTCTCATACCATGGACTGTTGCTCAGTCACTGAAAATTTTGCCTGTCAAAAATGACTTAGCAAGACATCTTTTAAAAAGGGAAGATCTTGATTTCCTTTTTTGGGAGTGGTGATTAAAATTTCATCAGAGCGAGTGTGTTGTCTTCTGGTACGCAAACCAACTTAGAGTAGAACAATTGAGCCAGGTTTTACCTAAGAAGCAGAGTATTTTGCATAACAGTTTCTTTGTGCTTTCTCCCTCTCTCAGTTAGAATTTCGCGTGTCCATTTATTAACAACTGAAGGACAAGAGATGTAGAAGAGAAGTTTTGGAAAAGGGCCTATCAGAAATTAAGTATAAGATCCAAATGAACTAAACTGTTGATAGTGTCTAGATCCATAAAAATTGTTCTACAGTGGCTTATTCTGAGGTTTCCTGTGCAGTCTATCCACTGTTGCCTAAAACAGATTTGGAAGGGATGCAACTGAATCTGCCTAGGGGCATCCTATGGTGGCTGAACCCCTGTCATTTAGGTAATGATAAAAGGAGAAGAAAAGATAATGCAGTTGCCTATGGGCACGTAACTCCACTGATTAAATTTTGTTTTTTGGAAGAGGTGGTCTTGGCTAGTGAAATGGTTTTCCGGGGGAAACGTCAGAATTAATTGACGTCTCCTGCCACATTGGAGGGGAAGATCCTTTCCTGTACCTCAGAACTGGTGCACGATGTCCGAAAGGTGATATGAGTGTAAGGCAAGGTGTTTTCTGATTCTTGGAAGATCATGATGGATGCCTATTAGCTAGAAACCTTGTAATATGATTCAGTTTTGGACATTTGTCTGTAGGTTGTTCATGCTTCAGTTTCCATTGGACTTGTTTATTGGTGTATAGCCTGAGTTTCAAATTTCTTAAAGACGAATGTGATCATCTTATTCCTATAGCAAATCTTGACTCTACAGAACAGAAGAGATACTCTTCTACACCAAATGCACAGGTTATTTGTTGATCCAGTGCAGGTAGAACAAAAACTGAGTTGAAGTCCAGTTGTACTCCTCTGAGTCAGCTGCCTCGATCACCTGTATTTGTGCATCAGGCTGAAAAAGTGCAATCTCTTAAGCTGAATTTAGAGGTCAAGAAATAGTAACGTGGAGGGTAGAGGAGTTGGGGAAGAGCCCCCAACTACAGAATGACTGCTGTTTACCAATCTCAGTATACAAGCACCCTCCAAAGTTGAAATTTTGTCTTTTGTTATGGCTTCTAGTGACTGCTTAAAATGCCAGGTGTATCGTATGTAATAAAGCTACTGTTTTAAAAGGAGAAACAAATACTGTACTTTCATTTGGCTGTATTACAACAAAAGATCTTTTCTGAAGAGAATTCAGAGCTCAGAGATAGTGATGTGGAAGTAGAGCATTGCTGCTAGTTTAACCTTTTTCTTCAAAAACCCTATTTGTCTTAAGCTATGGACTATTACAGAGCCTCTGCAAAACAAGGGATAGAGACAGCTGTTCACTGTCGGGTAACCTTGTGTGTAGTAATGGAGACCATTTTGGTTGGCCAAGCTTGTTTCAGTTGTTGTATTTCTCCCCTGTTTCCATGGTCTCCTTGAACCCTGTTCTGGCTGTTTGTGGCGAGAGAGGCTGCAGAGATGGCAGCTGATAGCAGGCTGTTTTTGAGGCACACTGTCAACCTCTTGGCCTGCTGTGAAGCAAACAGCAGGAATGGACCTAAGATCCAAAGTCTTGTTTTCTCCAAATTCTTTTTTTTTTTTTTTTAAGCAGTGGTGCACAAACGTGGTGACCTCAAAAGAAAACACGTGGGATTCTCATATGAGTATGAAATTATGGCTGTAAGTAGGAGTACACTAAAAGGAGGAGGGAAAAAAAAAATCCTTAGATGTTCCTATATTAACAGTCTAGTTGTGAATTTTTGTAGTACTAGTTCAAGCCCTGACCAAGCATTGCTCTACGCTGCCTTTACCTCTAAAGGCTTCTTTTTCAGGCATGAATTTGATTTAAGGTCTAGCTGGAAGTTGCCTGAAAGCAAATTTCACTTCATCGTGTCTGGCAGCTTGCCTGCTCTACAGTGAAAATGCAGCTTAATTAGGCCAGGGATAGATTTGGAAAATGAATGTGACCTGTAAGTCCTCTCAAGGCTGAACTGCATGATTTATCTTCCCCTCCCCCTTTAATAGTGTGATTTAATCCTGTTTTCCTGTTCTCTTTCTGCTCTTCTCATAGAGCATTGGTCTTTGAAGAAGTTTGTCTTTACTGTCAAGCAGAAGCTAACAGCAGCTGTTCTGTGGAATATCAGCAGCAAATCCTAAATGATGTTTTTAACCAGCAGTTAATAAATCCAAAAGTAGAAGACATAACAAATCATTTGGAGATGGAAGCCTGTTTTGTAGGAAGTTGGACATGTGATAGTGAGGGTTAGGGATAGACCCATAACAGATATTTTGGCACTTCTGTTCCTCTACTCAATTCTTTTGCTTAACCATTACAACTTAGACTTGAGGATAGCAACCTGAAAATCTTATTTAAGTAAATATATTGTTCTTGAGCAAAAATCAGAAGTTACAGGGTCTTTGCGTCTTCCAAGCTGGAATTGACTATTTTTTTTTTTTAAGCTAAACTCTTAGATTCTCTGATTAGAAATGTATCCTACAGTATGTATTAGTATGTCATTGCAGATACTGTTTCATAAGTGTTGCATGAGGAGGGATTGGCTGAACAAACCTTTTCCCTATGATAAAATTACCTGCGGCTATCTCTGCAATGAAATCATACTCGGGGTGAGGTAGGGGGGAAGGTGTCGTTCTTGTTGCTAGAGTGGAATGATGCAGTTTGGCTGGCTTGAGAACAAGTTATAAAGTCTCATATGCAAAGTAAATATTTATGATAAGAGAACAAGGCTCCCTGAAGAGGCTCAGGAATGTAACTCATCAGTGAAAGAATAAATACTTGCCTTTCACACTCCAAAGGACAGTTCCTTTGCGAAATACTAGTATTTTTACTGACAGGAATTAAAATCTGTTAAACCAGTTCATAGAAATACTGGTAGAAGGACCTTGAAGATGCTCTTCTTCCTCCATCTAGTCTAATGTCATGTTTGAAGCAGGGCTGTGAACAATACTAGATCAAGCCAGCTTTGTGGGCTTTTGTTTTGTTTCTTTCTTTCTTTCTTTCCTTTCATGTATTTTCTTTGTGCTTATTTTTGCTTTTTTCCTAGCAAAGTCTTAGACAACTTACAAGGCTGGAGATTACACAGCTTCTTTGAGTAATCTATTCTAAGCAAGCTTTTCCTAATGATCAACCTGAAACTCCCAAGATGTATTTTCTGTGGCCACTGTTTTTTGTTATATTTTGTGCTACTGCCAGGAGGAGATTTAAAAATACGCCTTTAGTATTGCCCCCTAGAATGCTTTACTTGTTACCTTACTGACCACTACTTAGGTGTTGAGATGTTGGTTACTGCTGTCTCATCCCCGCTGGTCTGTTCTTCCAGCCCCCATTCCTCTGTTTCTAAATTAGAATGCCGTGGGAGAAGGTGTCTGAAGTCTGTCGCGTCTACTGTGTTCCTTGTATCCACATCATCGTCTATGATGAAATTCATAGCTGTCACATTGTTTAAGTACAATTTGCCTTTTGCAAGCCTATACTGACTATTTTTTCTTGTCTTTTAAGCATTTGGGGTTGAATTCCAATGGGACATGTCATCCGTCCAGAGATTACAGTGTGAGCTAGTTAGCCTCTAGTTTCCTGGGTGCTTTCCACCCCATCCCCAAAGCTGGAGCCATTTGCTGTGTACATTAGTTATTTTCCTGTCATCAAGGCTCTCCCTTTATCAGCGTGATTTTTTTTTTCATTGCTGATAGTCATCTGTCTCACAATCACATTGGCCAACTCTTCAAATAGCTTTGTGCAAGTCTGATCACAATCCTAGGGAGCTGAATACATTCAGTTTTTAAGTAGTCCCTGACATTGCTACCATCTGATAGCTGCCCTTCTCCTCTTCTGACCATACTGGTACATGCAGAGGCCTGAGAGCAGGCTTTGCCTGTGTAAACCAAGGCCAACAACAAAAAGAAGTGTTGAGCACTTGAGCTTTTTCCATGTTGTGTTGTGGTAGATTATTCCCTCCGTTTAACAAGTCCACTTTTCCTTGAGTGATTCAAGAGATAATATTGCTGTGTGTGCTGTTATAAGTATCTTAAACACTACTGTGTTTCCCCATTAAAACAAAGATTGTAGAAGAAATACTGTTCAGTTTTTATGGCCTAGTAATCTGAGACTTACAGGAAGTATATTGCAAGTGAAATGTTCTTTAAACTCATTCTGAATTTATAGTTTCCTGAGATACCCAACCATGTAGTTGTAATATACATTGCATTGCTGTGATAGGAGACTTGTAGATGGCAAATTCTAGTTCATAATTCATGCTAGCTCTATATAAGCTAAGTTCAGATGTGTGTGTGTGCATGCTTGCACACAACAGCATTAGTTGTTTTCATTTCCAATTCTATAGGCTACCTGGTTACTAAGCACACTATTTAGGTAATCCTGAACACCTGCAGTAGGGGTGTTTACTATTGATTCAGACTAGTCAATATGTAGTGTGAGCAGTCAGTCCTTAAATGTCTGTGAAGTAAATTGATTAGCTCTGGTTTTCCTTAGAGAACAATAAAAGTTGTGAAGTGTAATTTGTATCCAATACCAAAAGGCATTTCTTCTTGCATGCTCAGAAATGCTTGTCATTCCAGATTGCTTGGTTTGCATGATTTACAGCAAGTCTGTGCCACATGGACAAATGAGTCATCCTTATTTAGAAGCCACAGAGAATGTGGCTCATCAAAACAGTTCATGCTGAGTTGTTGGGGATTTGACTAGCTGAGAGCTGCCTAACGTGTCAGCCAGGTCTCGATGTTTGTTGATTTGCTTTATTCCGTTAAGCTTGTATATTAAAAAGGGAAGGTGGAATTCTCCTCAGGATAAGAGCACACTGAAGCACATGCATCATGGGGTGACTAGACAGCCTAGGTAATAGGCGTCAATGCTGTGATTGACATGCTCTGAAGGTAGCAAGAAGTGATATCCGTTTCTGATTTACCATAGTTGATTTTCCCCCTTTGTCCTCAGGTAACTTATTGCCTGTATAACGTTAGCAACCTGTGTATGGCCTGTACGACAGTGTGCTCCCCTTAAGGTGTGGTATACAGTACAGTCACTTGCTGGGGAGCGGTACTGGTTTATTCCTGCTCTGCTTATCAATATTAGTGCAGAGAGTATACTGGCGGTAACTTCATCAAGATACAGATAAAAGGCAGGAGTAGTGGTTTCAGGGTGGGGAAATAAGGATGTGAGGAAGTAGTTGCACCAAAACAAGTTGCAGTTACTCTCCACACTGTGAGAATCGACCTCTTAAGCATTTAAAATCTAAACCTTCAGTGCACACTGCAGATGAGCAGTGCTTTGGCTTATAACCACAGAAATTCCTGCATCATGTAAGAGTGTAAAATAGAAACATCGAGGAGGTAAGTAAGGGATTAACAACATACCACATCAGATGTGTGTTATCATGCTTTTGATACTTATTAGATTTAGACAGAATGAAAATAATGATTATAGATATCAAAAAAGGGTCAATTAATAGTTCCTTCTTTGCAACCAGTTGCTACTATGTTCTAGGACATGATTTAGTCACTAGAGTTGCCCTATGCGAAGAACATGCACTTATTACTACTAGAGGTCATAAAGGGTTTACAAATTTTGACAATTACATTGGGTAATGTGATGTATATATTTCCTAAATTTCAAGATATAATCCAGGTAGCGTTGATATGAGAGGCACTCTCAGTGTTAGGTTTAATCCCAAGAATGAGCATAATAGCAGAAGAGTAAATGCAGTGACCTGCCAGGACGTGGCTCTAGCACCAGATGGCAGAGCAGTACTGTTAGTTTTCCTCTCCTACGTCTGCTTTCCCACTATTTTCAGCTGAAGTTTGCAATATCCAGACAGACACTTTGAAATTATTTCTGTTTCAGAAACAAGTTACCCATTCCCGTTATGATATCAACCTGCAGTGCACACACTAGAATAACTCACAGCTCTGGCTGATGTATCTTGCATCTCTGCTATGTTCACGTGCAGGCTCTCTAGGTTTCGTCTGCTGCTTTTCATTTATACAGTACCACCAGTGAACAAAGTGCCATAGAATAGGGGTAGTATGTCTAATGGGGAAGAAGACTTCAACAAAACGTTGACAGACAGTACATTGTGTCTGATGTCACCATGTCAGTGAAGACAGTTCTTTTTATTAGGTATTGTATTAAAAAAAATATTAGAAGGATAGTAATCATACGTAAAGAGATTATAATTTAAGCAGACAAAAAAAGAAAAAGGTGAATAATATCAGAAATATGCACTCATAAATTCTGGATTTATTTGTATAGTACTTAGTTGTATAAGGGCAAGTCTGTAACAATCCTTTATGAGAAAGTGATGTCTGATCAAATTTAAACACATAATGATGAGTCTTCGGTTTCTAATGGAGGCAAGAGGAACTGTTGAGAGAAACAAGCAGAGTGGTGGTGGGAAGAGATGGATGTACTGCAGTTTTGGCATGTGTAATTGCTGTAGGAGTTGAACCATATGAAGTGAGTCAGTGATGTGGTTGATGAATTAAGAAAAAATGAAGGCTGAAAAACTAGAGGTTTGTTCGGTGGCTTTGATGCTGAAACAGAACATGAATGAATGAGCCTTTATTTAACAAAGGATCAGATTATCTAGGAGTTAAAGCAAGTTAAACATTTTTTAGTTGTTGTGGTCAACATAACTTGATTTATTACTGTCTAAGTTAGAATCAGTGAGAGGGGAAGGAAAACCTGTAGTGCATAAAAGCAGCAGCAAAATCAATTGTACAAAGAGCTGGAACCAGAGAGAGCTGCTAATCCTGCCCTGGCAACTAATGCACAGAGAACATCACAGCTGGACCATGCAAGAGGCAGTGACCAGCTGAGCCAGCAAAGGACTAGTACGAACAGCAGATCTGTCAAGGTTGAGTTACACTCCTTGGCCCTGCCAGCGGGCTGCCATTCAGTTTTGTGGGCAGCCTGCTGCAGTGGACTGGTGTGGTCGTGTTGGAGAGGCTGTCCTGCAGTGGCAGTGTGTGCAGCACCCCAAGGACAGTATGGGATGTGCCAACAGCAAAATGTTCCAGGGACACACCTGAACAGGCCGAGGTCTCCTGGTTGTCTCTAGGCTCTTCTAGCATAAGTATGCTGAGTAGGGCTGTGAACATAAGGACTATAGCACTTTCTGGTGTTGCAAATATGCCAGAAAAACTCTGAAGGATGGCATACCTGCTACAAGGGAGGTGACCGACAAAATTGAGGCTTGCTCAGTACTTGTCCAATATAAAAGTACCGTTCAACAATTCTTCTCGTCTTTCTTGCAGATGGTCAGAGCCACTAAAGAAGCAGCAGTGCTTCCACACGCAGAAGTAGGTTCGCTTGATAATATTGTCCATTCATCCACTCACATGCAATATTTCTGGCAGGACTGTGGAAAGAGGCTTACCACTGTTGGTGACTCCGACCACCATCTCAGCATCCTCCCAGAACATCCTACTACAAGGATGTGTGGACTCAGGCTGGAGGCCATCCCTCCTAGCTGTAGTCTCCAGATCTTGTCTCTATCTCCAGTCTCCCTTTTTGTCTATCTTTTCAAAGATGCTTCTTTTAAAATTGCTGGCCTTGGGAAATCTCATGTTCACTCATCCCTGATGGTGTGCGGGGGAACTCCTCTGAAGCCGATTTCAGGTACCAAAAGGAAATGAGGCTGTGGCCCATAATGAACGTGTAGAAACTCAGCTGAGTTGAGCTGTCAGCAGTAAGTGCAAGAGCGTGCTGCTAGTTGCTTTGGGGGACTGTGCAGCTGTTGAATTTGCTTGCGTAGTGTGAATCAAATTCCATTTAACAGACCCTGGCTGGGCAGCAGGGAGGAAGGTTGCTGGCTTGGACTGTTCGGTCTGTGGCACCCTGGTCCATGGGGGCCCCTCTGGTGCCTGCCCTGACCGTGACCGAGTGCACTCAGCTGGGAGACACCACGAGAGCCTGAGGGAGGCAAGCAGGCTGGGAGGCCTAGCAGGGCGAGCACTGGTGACTGTGGGGAATTCACGTGTTTTGCTGGAAATCGGGAAATCTGGCCTGTTCGGAGCAGGCCAGAAGGAAAGGAGCTGCCTAGCAAAGGCACATGAGAGAGGTTTGTTTACAATTTGTAAATTGAAATTTCAGTTCATCCCATTTCAATTCTCTCTGAATTGAAAGTTCATAGTTCTAATTTGTGTTATAGCCAAGGGTCAAAGCCCTTTCTGTGTGTCAGCTCTGTACGTCTCGAAGAAGTAGAAGCAATTTGCTTTTTGAAGCCGGGTTCCTGCCACGTTAACAGGGGTCGGGGTACTGATTTTATGTGATTTGAATTCTGTGTGTTTCACCAGACTCTTCTGCTCCCCCAGAAAAAACCTGAGGACGTTGGTCTGGATTGGTCTGGACCAGTACCGGTTCCCACTATTTGGGCTGTTAACAGACTCGGGGGCTTTGCACCAAATTCTTCCCCCGCAGAGAGAAGACATCAGGACATACCCATACCAGACAAGCAGCTGAAAAAGAACAATTATTAACAGCAAGTAGCAGTAACACAGACCTCAACTAAACTCAAAAAATTAACCTCATCCTGTCGCGGAGTCTGAAATTCATAATGACGACAGCAGATTTATGAGCTAGCCCTTTCCTTGAAATATTTTTTTCCTTCTTCCTGATGAGAAGGTAAGGCTGACTTCCAAGTGATTATTTACAGAAAGGTAAGACTACTTTCACAGGTATCATGCCTTTCAAGCCACTGATAACCTTAGCATTTTAAACTAATGTAAATATTAATGGCTGGGACACTTGGCTTATGTGTTAAGCAACTGTGTTGCAATACCAGGATTTTAGAATATAGTGTACCTATGACTTAGCAAAATGAATTAAGTTCTACCAAGTATTCTTCACTTTCTGCATGTTTTTAAGGCAAAGAAAAGCAAGTTTGAATAATGACAATCTGAGCGTCTAAGATAATATCTCCCAGGAGTGGTTTTCTAATTGGTGCCAGATTCTGCTAAATAATAGATATACTTTTTGAATATGAATATACCTGTTTGTTTTGGCACTAGGCTGTGAAGCTCACGTTAAATTACATTAAATCATTAAATTTTAGACTGTTAGATTATGGTGGCAGCATAAAAAATGCTATGTAGCTACTTGTAAGAGAAATTACTAAATAAATCAGAATCATCCTAATTGTTTTCACACAGCTAGCAATGGTTTGATTTCACCATGACACCGGGTTCCTAAAGTGATTAAAATGAGTTTCCTTTTTGCTACTCTTCTAGATGGAAGTCAATAGCAGGAATTTCTTTAGTTGTGAAACCTTTTTTCTTTGCTATGACCTAAACAAGCACTGTAATAACAACACACTTAACTGTAACAATACCTGTTTTAACCTGGGATTATGTACCTTGAAGTTTCCATCCTGTATTTCTTTATAGGGTGTGTCTATTATTGACCAAGGTACCTAAAATCAAATATCTAGGTGAAGTCCTTTTATGAGCAGCAGGATGCTGCTGCAATATATTTTACTAAAAGTATGTAGAACTGGTTTGCAGTATTTATTTAGCTGCTTAATACTCTATTCTTCTCTATTGTCTGTCTTGTTCGTGGCAAGCACTTACTCTCTGAATACAGAGAGAGAGGGAGAGACCAAACATCCACCAGCAATCATGTATGGGGATTTGGGGGGATTACCCTTTAGAGATACCCACCTGCCATTCACAGCACAAAAGCTCCAACTTCAAATGTTTATAATATGAAAGAGCTACTCTATACTGATGTATTTCACTGTTGAGCCACATATGCCTGCTTCATAAGCATGGTAGCATTGGTACGGTGCCAATACTACACTTCACCAAAATTATGTTCTGCGCAGTATAAGTGGCAGTTAATCAAGTCTAATTGATGATAGCATGATAACTTAATCAGGGCTATTTTATTATAAACACATTTTTTTCTATGTATTCTTTCCTGTTTGCTCTTCAGCATGATTATGCAATTTCTACTGCCTCTTTTGCAGTCTGTATCATCACATCTTACGTCTAAGATCGTACCTGTGTTATAATCATTGCTACATACTAGTAGGTATTGGGAGAATTGTGCTTAATGTTATACTACTGTTACCTTATCTATCACAGTGTTGTGTCAGTGCTTCTTTTCTCATAAACTGTGTGTTTTTTTTTCTTAGTCAAGAAAAACCCATGCCATTTATTAGCTGAGTAGTATTTATTTCAGGAGTAATTTATTACCTGGGTAAGGTGTCATGCTAAAATAATTGCTGAAGGAATTCAGGCCACTTCTGCCTGTAGTTTACTTTTAAGCGACTCCTGGGGAGGCAGCTCCCTGGGTGGCACATTTCACAGAAATTAAGGTCAGAGTGAACTGTTAGATCATCAAATCTAGCCTGATGCATATCAATGGCATTTAAATTTCACCCAGTAAAGTTATATATTAAGTTTTCAAGGGATAGAAATGTACCATTGTTTGGTGCTTCACAAAGATTGACCCTACTCTCTATCCTTATCAAAAATACTGTTTCTTGTTTTCACAAGGCCCAAGAAGTCTGGAGCTCAAAACACCCTACAGCTACTTACATACTGCAAAATAAAACAGGACCAAGTGGAACAGATTGGCCTTGGTGAGGACACCACACAGTGCTTGGATTTACACCTGTCCTGAGCATTATAGCTTCTGAGGGCCTAGAACATAGCGCTTTTTGTTTGTTTAGTTGGTTTTGAGTTCAAAGTGTCTGAAAATAGTTGCTGTGTTGCAACCCATCAGAGAGACGGTTTGATAACATGACATGAACTGGGTGTGTTGCGTGCCTTCAGGAGTCACTTGAACGATATATAGGAGTGCCTGAGGGTGCAAAGTCTTCCGGGATAATGTTGGAAGACTATGTAGGGCGGAGGAGCCAAACCTGGCGCAGTTTGGTTCTTAATGCCCATTAGGAATGGTCATTGCAGCCTCCCATCTCCCAGCTTGGGCTCAGGCATTGTCTCATGGTGGGCTACCTGGCACAGACCGAAACCATGCCACATACCAACAGTCACTACAGTGACAAGCTTTTGCCTGCTGCTGGGCCCTGTGTTATTTAGCAGCATACTATAGTCTACCATTGAGTCAGGTGGGAGTTCTGGTCTAGGGAGAAGGCTATTCCAGCTATTCCAGAGATTAAGAACCAGATATGAGTGGGACCAACAGAGCTCTGACACAAAGAAATATGCTCGATGGACAAAAGAAGTAGGTTGGAGGGCTCTGTTAGCGTAAGCACCCAAAATGACACCTTTCTTCCAAGGAAAAAACTGTTCTTGCCAGGGTGAGGAAAGAAGCTTCTGAAGACCTATCTTCTACCTTTATGAGCTGGTGACCTTCTGAGAGAAGTAGAGAGAGGAGTTGTTTTGGAAGCCCATGGAGGAAACCAGGTGTTTCAAGAAGTAAGCCTGTGTTTTGCTGCATTTTAAGCATACTTTTTATGATAGCTAGACAACTATAAAACAATCAGAAATTTGTATCAAATTAATTGGTTAGCTCAAGCAAATTCACAGTTTTAATATATTTCCATCCTTGTAAATACCAGCTTGAATTTTAAAGGTTCCACTAAGCTATGGAGTTTAACTGAAAAAAAAGGGGGGGGGGGGGCGCGTAAGTCATTGCCTAATTGATGCCACTAATAAACTAATAAAATGTCCATTACTTTCAGTGGATGCAGGGTTCACACAAAGTATTCTGATTTTCATTTATTTTTATTGCATTATGCATTGGAAATCATGGGTTAATAAACCTGATATGTATCGACTTAAAGTAGAACTCTTAAATAGCATGTGAGAGTGACAGAGCACTGGAACAGGTTGCCCAGAGAGGTTGTGGAGTCTCTTTCTCTGAAGATATTCAAAGCCCACCTGGAAGCAACCCTGTCTACCATGCTGTAGGTGACCCTGCTGAGCGGGGAGGTTGGACTAGATGATCTCCAGAGGTCCCTTCCAACCTTACTGATTCCATGATTCTGTGAGGTTTAACTGGCAGTAGGACCCACATTTATACTCAGGTAAATTTTTTGCTGTTAGGAAACTCTTATTATATTTAATAAATTCCACAAGTGCATTTGAGGTAAAAACTGAGCTGATGAAAGGTGCACAGATATTTTAGAATTTGTACATAACAGAAGAAAATGGTTTATTCTTCCATCTCACTGAAGAATTGCACAGGATGTTGCAGTGCCAAACAGACAACTGAGCTAGTTGAGGTACAACAAGAAGGATAACTGTGTTAGTTAAATGATCCCCTAAAATAGAAAAGCAGGGCGTATAGCCCTGTACCCAGAGAATACACATGTTAGTGTGATGCAGAGGGAGGGATCATTTCATCTAGCCAGGTTCCCTGTCATAGAAGGCAAGCGTATCAACATACTTCACAGAAGGGCTATTTTAAAGGGTAAATTTGAAGTTTTAAAAAGGTCAGAAGCTTTCATTTTCTAGAAAATTATTCAAATTAATCAGCAACAGGAGAGCCAATAGTTAGAAGGCCAAACTTTGAGCTGCCAAGAGCTATGAAGAGGGTCTTCCGTTACAGAGGTGAGTCCTAGGGCACTTCACCAAGAGAACAGTAAGGATCTGCCCTGTCATATAGTATTTAATATGAGGGTAGATTTAATCTTTACTAAAGTGTCAACAAGGGCTTTCATCCAAAATGTTTATCTTACCAGTGTGGGTTGTAGGAGACTTAGACTTTAATATATGCTAATTAGCTGGTAAGGAAACCCTAGCACAGGCCAGATTAAAAGGGGGCTACTAACTTATTTTGTGTCTAATATTTTCTGGCATTTTCTTGATTTTTTAAGATTATTCTGAAGTGAGAAAAAAATGAATGTGTAATAAAAGTGCAGGACAATGCAAATTTCACCAAGTTGTTAGGAGATCTTTCAGATCTCTAAGGAGTGTATCACATGCATCTGAGCCAGCAAATCAGACAAAATGTAATTTAGACAGGAAGTCACTTGCGGTCTCTGCTTCTGGAAAGACTGTGAAATACACACCAGCTGTCATAGCTATTTTGGCATCAACATATCTCTTTCCCAGTTCTCAGATCTATTTTATATATTAGAAAGAGCAATCACTATAGAGATGAATCAATATAGAGATGATTACTGAGCTCTCTACTTACAGATTCTGTATTGGTTCACTGCCTTTGGCATTTCTAGAAAACCTGTAAGTATTTATTATCTCATATATTTATTACTACTACTTTTGGAAAGAAAAATTCACTACATATAGTCTCTCCTTGCTTTTCTGGGCCATTTGTGAAGGAGTTCTTTCAAACACCATCCTTCCTACAGAGTGTGATCTGTCCCACGAGGGACTGCATTACAGGATGCTGAGACCTTCAGTTTAACATGTTAATGATTAAGAAAAAAGGTTAAAAACTAACAAAACGCATTTAGTCTTTCCTGGTTTCAGCAGATAGGTTTCACACCTGATGTCACATTAAGGAGTTAATGACAAAAATAGCATTTTAAAGCACCTTTTGGAGAATGACTCTGGCATTGCTGACATTGAAATTATATCGGTTAAATCCTGTCAATATCTATTACATTTACTACAACATAAGTCAATATATGGAAGGATATTACCACTCTGATTGTCAGAGAATAAGATGGAATTGTCCAAGAATGAAGGATGCAATAAGTGATGTTCTTTGACTTCTCCTGCCCTCAAACTATGGTATTGAAGCTCTTTTCTACCTTTTTTGTTCCTTCAGGTCTGTTTTTCAAACAATTGTAGAGTGTTTTTCCAACACAAATATTCCAGCTTAATAAGATGTATCTTTTATTAAGAAAAAATAATCCAACTAAGAGTGCCTTCTGAGATGCTACGAAAAAAAATCACAGCATGAAAATGATGTAACCCTGACTATCACTGTTAACAATATTTACTTTTTATTGAAATGTGTTTTTTCTGAGTGTGTTTTTCATTTTAGATAAATTTGAGAGAACACATTAAAAGACAAACTGAAAACGAAAACAATTCTCAATTATTAAAAAATGGGAAAAAAAAACTTAGTTGCACCGAATTTCACTAAAACAGTAACTATTTTGATGATTAAAAAAAACCCCTAAAATTAACCTGGAGAGAAGCCATTTCAAATCAGCTCTACTCGTTAATGTACAGTGTATAAACTCTTCTGTTTCTTGTTGTTTTCATTCTTACTTGCTCTTGTCCATACTTCCTTTCCCAAGGGGAGTTTGCATTTCCTGGCTCACTCATTTATCTTTTTATGCAAATGAATAGAAACAGGGATAACTATATGTTGTTAACAATTCAGGAAGTATTAACTAATTAACAATATTCTGGGAGAAAAGGAACAGAAAGGATCTGCTGGCTGGTAGGATTAAGATTCACTAGTGAAATCCAAGCACAAACTCTTGACATCATTATGACGTACAACTGCTGGAGATTCCGGGTCATACGAGGTAGAAAAAAAATTCCCCAGGGGCAGTTGTTTCCTGAAACTAATATGTAGTTTGTACCTGAACCCTGGCAAAAGGAGAGGTTATTTTTTTTTCTTTGACATTTGTGTTTGCTCTTTGTTTTATTTACCCTGCGTAAGAGGAAAGAAATTCGAGAAGTGGTTGACTGTTCTGTAATGGAATTGCCTTTAGGGAATTAGCAGAGATGGGTATAGATTTCTGTCGTGCTTTACCTGTTCACCACAGGTCTGTTATTCTTCTATTTCTATTCAGTAGGATTTGTCAAGAATATTCTAATAGTTTATTTTTAAACTGAAAATGAATCCATTTTTGAAGACCTGTTTATCTGGATTGGACTTTCACTGGGAATTCTCAGAGAATGTCTAATGATAAAACTCTCTGTCTTGCTCCCAGAAGACAGTTGGTAGCACAGTGACAACACTTTCTAGGATACAGGAAAACCACCTCATATTTCTTCACCGTACTTCACTTCATACAAATTGGTACTTTTCCAACTGACAAGCTTGTAAATCAGTTTGATCTAGTACAGCAGAGAACAGACTAGTGCCTGGATCTTCTGTGCCTCCAGCAACTATTCTTATTTCTGGACAATACTGTTTTAGAATCAATTGTAAAATACGCTAAATTCTTAGATTCATTAGTATGTGGCACAAAAAACTCCTGTACCATCTCCTAAGAAGGGCAAGGAAAAAAATTTCTGCTATGTTTATTCCTTAGTGCTAATTGCCATCAAATAGAGTTTGAAAAGCTGAGTCTTTCCAAATATTGTTCTAGAGTTTCTTGTTACTGTCAGAAAGGCAGAAGAAAACCAGGTATATTGATGGAGATTTTAGGGAGAAATCTTGTGATTAAGGCTTGTTCAATGCCCCGATCTCTTGAGCTTTCTTCCAATAATTTTGTGGCAAAATGTTCTTGACATTATCTTTCTGAGTAGTAGACTCAGAAACTAAAATAAAGGACGAAGAATTTAGTTATTTTTGTGGATAGACGTTTTTCATATCTTGATCCTATTACGTTTCGTCTGTCAAACGTACACCTAAGGCCTTCTTGCTGACTACAGTGTTTCTTGTTAGTCCATTTTAAAAGCAGGCAGAGAGAGACAGGAAGGAAGAGTTCTTCTTTCTAAATCTTTTATTTGGTAGTTTATTGCTGGATATCTTCAGCAAAAAGCTGTTCTCATTCAAACACTGAAACCCAATAAAAGCTGATTAAGTAGCAGCATAAGTATTTTTCTCGCTCTTTACAGTATAGCCTCTGCCCTAGAGACCGTGGCCAGCTCCTGTCATTTACAATTAAGAAGCACCTACTTTTACACAAACCGTCTTAAGATGGAGTGTGGAAGACTAGACCAAAGGATATTCTTTGCGTAGCATTGAAGAAATGCAGACATTCGTGAATCTGTGATCTGAGCTGATAATAGCTTTTACCCAAGAATCTGTAGATCTAAATCTGGTAAAAAATGATAAAATGGCTACTCCAGTTTATGCCAGCAACTCCCAGGGCTTGTTTGATTTGCCAAGAACTGATTGCCCTTGTGAAGCCTTTTTCCCCCCTGCCCTAGCACAGAAGTTAGAGTAGGAGGGAAAGAGTAGGAGCTCCCCAGGAAGGAAAATTGGTTTCCTGAAGTCAGAGTATAAAGCAAGGCAGAGAATCTGACAAGATTGCCTTTGTGTTATTTATCATTGCGGTTTATATTACGACTTGATTTCCAGTAATTTCTGTTTACTTTTCACCATTTACACCTTTTTCCTCATGAATTACCCCTCAGATGCAAAACCCGTATCAGTCACATTCAAGGGTGCTTCTTCAGTCATAGCAGGGCCAAACTCTAGTTGTAGGAGTATAAAGATTCATCAGCAATCGTGCTGTGACCAGCTACGCACTTGAGTTGCCAGGAATTGACATAGGTCAGAAAATACCTCATTTTTCTTTTCAGAAAAGGCCTTGGAGCAAGAGAAAGTTATCAGAAAGTGAACAAAGAAACTAGCTTTGAGAGGAGAAAGGAGTGCATCGTGCACAGAAAGACTTGGCCAGGAGAGAGAAAAAAATAACAAGGAGGGCTTGGTTCAGAGCCAGACAAAAGCTGAGGAGAGGAACTGTGCTGTGCTCACAGCGGCCTCGCGAAGGAGGGGGGACCTGGCCTTGCCGGCCTTCCAGGGTGGAATCAGGAGGGAAGGATGAGTTACAGCGAGGGTACTGCACTCTGGAAATGACATCTTTTCTAATTGATCTTTACTTTCTTTTCCTTTATCCTTAGAATTTAATGTTAAAAACTCTGTGCTAGGACTACCTCTGTGCATCCGCGTGTTTGCAAAAGTCATCTATAAACCAGAGATCACCAGCAAAGCAGAAAGTTCAAACTTTAAGGGAGGGCGTGAGGTCAGAGAGTGTTTAACAGATGAGGTCAGTCTGAGGGATTACTACTAGAGCCAGTGCCAGGCAGTTAGATCAAGAAGTCTCCCCTTTAAGGTGGAAGCTGCAGGTGGGTAATTTATTCACTAACATGGGCATTCAGTTTGGAGGGCTTGAAACTTTCAGAGGAGTTGGTAGTAGTATCTTCTCTGGTAGGGAGTATTCAGCAGGGGAGCTTATCTAGACAGTTGAAATGGTAGCCTTGTAAATCTGATGTATCATTAATTTACTTGGATTATTTTCAATGCCTTGGATGGATGCTTCTCTGCAGCATAATATTGCAAAGCACAGAGAACTTCGTTTCTAAGCCTTTTTCATTTCTGTCTTGATCTCCTGTGAATAGAATGAATTTGAGGTAACAGACTGGAAATCATAAGCATCAATGAATAGTTTGAATTCTACAGATGAAACTGATATTAAAATTCTTATAATAAATTGTAGGATCTATAGAACATTATGTTATATAGTAGTGTTATATAATGTTATGTAACGTTATATAGTAGTGAACTATGTATTTTAATATTGATTGTACTTGTAATACATAATTGCAATTATGTATTTTAATATATGAGGAATGGCTGTGAGAGCTGGGCCTCTTCAGCCTGGGGAAGAGAAGACTGAGGGGGGATCTGATCAATGTGTACAAATATCTGAAGGGAGGATGTCGGGGGGACAGGGACAAACTCTTTTCAGTTGTCCCATGTGACAAGAGAAGAGGCAAAGGGCAGAAATTGAAGCACAGGAAGTTCTGCCTGACCATGAGGGGGAATTTCTTCCCTGTGAGAGTGACAGAGCACTGGACCAGGTTGCCCAGAGAGGCTGTGGAGTCTCTTTCTCTGGAGATCTTCAAGGCCCACCTGGATGCAACCCTGTCTACCATGCTCTAGTTGATCCTGCTGAGCGGGGAGGTTGGACTAGATGATCTCCAGAGGTCCCTTCCAACCTTACTGATTCCATGATTCTATATCGTATATATTAATTATTGTCATACACAAAATATAAGTGTAGTAAGTCATAGAAAATTATCAGGCTAAATATAATGGGTGCTGTATCCTGCATAATCATAGAATGGTAAGGTTGGAAGGGACCTCTGGAGATCATCTAGTCCAACCCTCCACGTAGCCTGTACGGGGACTGAACTTGCAGCCTTGGCATTAGCAGCACCACACTCTAACCAGCTGAGAAAATTGCAGACCATTATAGAAAGAGATCTTTTCAGAACTGAATACATAAGAGCTCAGTAATAATGAATTAGATACTTTATTAATCAGCAGGACATAGATGGAGAGTTTAGTATCCACTACCTAACATGACCTTGGTGATAAATGTGGGCCAAAACAAGCCTGTTTTGGAAACTACTCAGACTGTATCACTGCAGTGCAAGAACAACAGCACAGGGATTTGTTTCCAAACAAAAGAATCCAAAGACTCAAATCCTTGGAGTTTCTGTCCTTACAGGCAGATCTGCTGCACACTCCACGAGCTCACACGCGCGGAAGAGTCTCAGCAAAAGTCCCTGTGGCTTCCGCCAAGGCTAAGGGGACGTGCTTGCTTTTAGCCTAGGCTGGGAGGTGGAGGTGATTGGAGTCTGCGTCTGTTACTCGTAGAAACGAGGAATCACTTTTTAAGAAGCGAGAGTTCAAGAGTTATTTAGGTGCATGGTTATCGATGCCAAAAGGAAGAAATGTATATGAAAGAGAGTCACGGCACTGAGAACAAAGTTAATGGTTTTATTGCCTATAAGCTGCGGTCCAGGTATTTTAAAAAATTCTTTCTGCTTGTGTTTCAATATATAAATGTTATCCCTTTTTTCTGTTTGTTAGCTTTGTTATGTGAATGTTTATTGGGCAATAGCTAACATAAAGTATTTGTAATGATTACTACATCTTTTAGCAAAATCTGCTGATCCCACAAGAAGGAACAATTGAGCATTCTCCTAGCATCTGAAATATAATCTAGAATTTTCCATCTAGCAATAGCTTTGTTTGGAAAGCCATTACCAGCATGCTAAAGAAACAAAGAGCAGAATAAAAGTCTGACTTTATATAAAGTCGATGTGTCTTTCTCTTATTATGTGAAGACAGCAAGCAAGATTTGGCTCAAAATGGGTCAGTTTTTACTTACATGGTCATTATAACTCTGAAGTGATATTTTCCTGAAAATCATCTCTTTTTTTAAAAAAAAAAAAAAAAAATCTCATGGCATTCAAAAATTTAATTTCAGAATTCAAATTTTAAAGTTCCTGGCCAATATGACTTAATGATATATATCTACAGGTAATTTTACTGTTCAAATTTGCTGTTCACCAAAGATAGTACCCATAAAGAGTAGGAACACATAAAGCATTATGATTTAAGACATCTAAAGATTATTATGACATGGTCAAGCTCGGAGGGAGACTGAGTCTCTGTATTGCAGACTTGTAAAAGGGTATGTGATTTTATAGTTAAAAACTATGCCCTAGTACATGCATAAAAAAAATGGAGTGTGTGATACAAACAGCGTTAACTTCTGTGTCTCTCAACAGTTGAATATTTTACTGTGCAATCTTAATGTATTCATAACAAAATAAAAAAGTATGATCACAGTTATGTTCCTTTTTTGTAGTAACCTGACTTTAAAGGAACAAATATTTATTTATTAATAGCTGATCCTTAATAATTAATGCTGCACTTACTGATATTTAATTATCACTTTTCAAGCTATTAACATAATAAACTATTATATTTTCTTCTCTTGACTCTTCAAAATATGAGATCTAGCTCTTAAAATGAAGAATACACTTTGTATAAGAAAAAACATTTCTATGAAAGCCCATCATCAGAACTGCTTTCTCATAGGTCAATATACTTAATTTTTAGCATACCTACGTGTTGAACTGGATTTATTTGTTCAACATTTGTTTAGATTTTCTTTAAATATAGATTATGGCAAGTAACTTTTTTGCATTAAAAATTGAAATTATATAGGATGTGGATTCTATTACTTGCAACTTTTTCGCATATTTAGAAAATCATAAATTTGTTCTCTTGTGAAGACATTAAGTAAGAACAGATCCAGGAAGGGAGCTCCCAGCTCACCAGAATCTGTTACTACAGGCAACTTTTCAATAATACTAAGAGCCCTCAACTTACTTGTATTTTATTACCTCAGCCTAATTGGAAGACCATTGCACCGTGTCAAATGCATCAATTTAGGCTGTAATTTCAGCTTAAACATATTTCTGATCAGTTTGCATGTTTTTCCTTATGTCAATGTTATTTCTTAGTCTAAAAAAAAATCTCTATTTAGTGTTCACTTAATATGCAACAATCCAAATCAAGTCTTAGCAGACCTTTGTATGTGATATTAATTCTTCCTTCTTTCTGCTAGAAGCACCTTCACTGATTTGATGACTTACTGTCATCCAGTCATCACCTAGTTCACTCACATCTTTTGGTCTTTTCCTAGTTCTTTGTCTCCACTTTACAGCTGAACTTTTAATTACTTATCCTCAAGTATAAACCTTTGCATTTTTTGTACCTACTTTAAAAATATAATTTAATTTAATATTTGCTTTCTGTAGGAAAAGTAAAGTAGTCAACTAACAGGTGTCTATTACTTCCTCAGAGCCACATGAGGGTGGTCATTCCTTTCTAAAAAGCTCTTGCACATCAATTGTTGTTCAGTATGGGTCATTTCTTCTTCCAAATCCTTACGTTCATTTTCCAGGGAAAGGGAAAAGAGAATGAGTGGGTTCCCTTTTGTCCTTGTCCTTCTATGCCTTTTGGCCATTGCAGCAAGTGCGCATGCCACTAACACCACCAGCACTGGTTTCAGCAAAGCCCAGGCAGCCCATCACAATTGCCCATGAATTTAAGACAACTGTAGGAATTCCCAGCCTACTAACCATAATAACTTGTGTTCCTATTTTCTCAACCATAGCTGAGAATGATATGCAATTATCCATTATATAATAGCTGACAATTAAGAACATTTACGTCTCTAGTAAATGTGTTTCTCTTCGTCTTTATAAATGCCAAGTCTGACTAACCAGTTCCAGTTCCAATAGGAAGTGAGTACCATGACCGACATGCTTACAAAACTAACCTACTAATTGCTAGTGCATCGCGTTTACAGACAAAACAAAGGAAACTATCACCTTCTAATTCGGGTTAGTAAGTAAGTACAAAAAATAGGTCACCTGGACTATATTGGATGAGAAGGACATTTAAAGAATGCGCAAACTCTATAAAAACAGGGAACTGAAATGAAGAGAAAGATAACCATGATTTACTCAGAGATGGAAGCAGTGTGCATAACCTGAAGGTGGAGAACTGAAAGTGTTTGGGAATATAGCAGAATATGTGTTTTGGCATCATCTTCCTCAGTTCTCCTGCTCCTTTGTTGCTAAGGATAAAAACAGACATGTCATGTTACTCTGCATCTTCTGTGACAAGGTGCAGCACCCTGGGAAAAGATCTCTCCCTAGAGCAGAAAACAGCCCTTCATGATATAAGAAAGAGGCACCCCCTTCTGAGGGAAATCGGAGGAAGAGAGCAGTGTATGGCATTGGCACTGCCAAAGGAAGGTAAAGGAGGGGACACAAGAGCCTGAGGAGGAATGCCAGGGAATTTCTGGAAGCTCTGGTTTGTGCAGACACCAAGCCTCCTAGTGAATCGCTGTGTCACTTCCAATGAACCAGGAGAAGTCCATCCCAACGTATACAATGCAGGGGAGCAGGATTTGAACAGGTCCCAGAAGGGGACTCGAGTCCTTGTTGCTAATTCGGTGATGTATTAGGAGGTTGTGCCATGCTGTTACAGCACCGGGTGACTATCTTCTCAAGGGTTTATCCTGGCCTACATTTCCCCTTTGAGCAATTATTTATTTCTTCATCTGAGGATCATATTTCTTCTTTTGCTCATCACTTCTTTGTTTTCTCACGCACTGTACTGGAGTGGAGGGTGAGGGAGGGGAAGGAAAAAAGGAAAGGGAAAAAGAGAGGAAAAGGAAAGAAAAGGAAAAGGAATGGAAAAGTACAATGTTAAAGCTATGTTAGATGTAGCTAGACTAGAAATAGAAAACTGAAAAAAAAAAAGATAAAAGGAGCTCAAGACAAATAACTATCTAATTAAACAAGCTATATAATCACAAACAGGCAACCAGGAATAGGTTAACTTTAGGGTGGGAATAGATCTTGACTATCTTTCTGTGAACTGCTCCCTCTCATCAGCTGTGTAGTCAAAATAATCTCTGGTACAAAAACAGTTTTTAATTTTTATCCCACTCCAACTTTCAGGCCATTGTCTAAACCCTTATCACAAGCCATGTTTACAAGCTGTACCAATAACCGGCTTTATCTACAGTGCAGCCAGGGCACAAAATGAAGCAGAAATAAAACATTATTTAAGGTCATAAAACCCATGTGGCATTTATAATTTGGCACAGAGGTCTCAAACAATGTAAAATCTGAGCTGTGAACTATAATTTTCAATTCCCTTCTGCCAAAACTAATCTAACTATTAAATGACAATAGGGAATTATGTTTTTGAGGTTTAGTACATGAACAGATCTCTCTCTCTCTTAGATAAGTAAATGATATACAAAGTAATTTGTAATTTAAGTACCAACCTACTTTTGGCATATATTTTCTGATCTTTCAGCTCCTACATTTTAAAGGGGTTTAGACTTATCAAAAAAGCAATTAATTCTAGAATGATTTTGTGAATTGCTTAGCAGTAACTCCTCAAGCAACTGACTTACCCATGGTTATGGAGCTGCTAAAAACAGTTCTCAAATTTTCACTTGCTCTTGGCAAACTTCAAGAATTAAAGAGAACATGATTAACAGAACATTAGGAATGCGGTTTGGGCATATAATGTATGACACAGAAGTAAAGAATAAAATATGGTTCAGGAAGTATTTTGGGGAGGAATGAAATCCAGGGAGATACAATAAACGAAGTGTTTCTTGGAAATGCGTGAAGTGCCTATTGCAATGAAACCTTGCTTTGTACTCCTCAAAAGTCCAAGAGTCCAATGTCCAATGTAAGATGTTGAATAGCCTGAGAGGTGCTGAGGCCATTAGTGTGTTTTCCTCATGACTTGATTTTATTTCTAAAATCTTCCAGAAAGCTTTAGGATTTGTGTAAGTATATTACTCATGCACCTGACCTGGCTAGAGGCTTATATTGGAGCTACAGTAAAAACTTGTCAGAATGATAATGTCTTCAAGGGTTTTGTTAATTTGAATGCTTTTATAGTCTTTATACAATGTAAAGGCCCTAACACAAATTGAAGCGTGCTAGTTAGAAAGTGCTTTTGCTAGTATAAGTTATTTCTTTAAGGTAATTTGTGTAAAGTATTTTACCAAAAGCTATTTCTATTAAAAATTTTTTTATCATGCAATCATAGAATAATTTAAGTTGGAGAGGACCTTTGAATTCATCTAAGGAAGCCCCTTAGACCAGCAATGCAGAGCTAACTTTAATGTTAAGTCAGGTTGCTTGAAAGCCAGCACTTTTCCAGGTACTTGTTCCTGTGCTTCACTCCCCTCATGTGATTTTTTTTTCTTATATTCAACAAGAATTTCTCCTTCTGCACCTTGTGACCATCACCTCTGATAAGAGTTTGGCTCTGTCTTCCCTATGATCCTCCCTTTAGGAAGTGGAAGACAACAATTAAGTTCGTCCCTGAGCCTCCTCTTCTCCAGCCTGAAGAAGCCTGGAGGTGCCTCAGCCTCTGCTTGTACACCATGTGCTCCAACTCTGTGAGCATCTTAATGGGCCCGTGCTGAACTCCTGTCAGTTTGCTGATCTTGTCCCAGGGGACCCAATGCTAGACATGGTTCTCCAGAGGCAGCAGCACAAATGCCAGGTTGTGATCCATTATCATTTCCCTTGGCTTACCGCCCACTGTGCTGTTAGCCTTTATCCTGTAATTGCATTTAATAACGATTACTTGTTCATAAGGAAATCCTTTAGAATACTAAAGAATTAAACTCTATTACTGAAGATACATCAGAACCATAATTTTTCTTCTAGAATCTAATTTGGAAATTTATCTAATTTATGTGAGTTTAAAGATCTCCCTTCACATTCCACAGTGGCTAAATCCCTACCATAGACTAGTGCTCAAATCTGACACAAGCACTTCTAAAAGCATACAGGATTGGATCAATACGTTTCTACAGAATCCATCAAGTGTTTTTTTAATGTTTATTTCTGCCTAATTTTGATCTGATAATTTTCAGAGAACTTCTGAAATACCAAATAAACTGCAACATTTTCCATTGACTTTGCTTTATATTGAAAATAATTCATGTTATATTTTAAATCATTTCCAAGGGCACAGCCTCCAGGAAATCGGTCCACTTGTCCCATCAGTCACTCGGTGTGAAACTTCCTCTCAGGCTGCAGTTCCTGCCCTACCAGGAATACTTGAGCAGAGGGAATGCAGCTGTGCCACTTTGCTTAAGTAGTCAGTTTGTCTAAATTTAGGATGGATTAACAATCCTAGGACAAGTAGTATAAAAGAGAATTGACATTGCTCAAGAGGAAAGACTGAAGATTTGTTGGAAGAGCATATGAGAGAATTTCAGCCTGAACTGAGAATGTAGTAAGTTGAAGACTATATCTAATCAAATAGATGCATATCTTTCCCCATGTTTATGTATTTATACATAAGCTTATAAGCTGAGATGTTGAATTTGGGCACACTGGGCTAACACATTAAGAGAAGAGTTGGGAGAAGTAATGATGAGTGGTTATTGTGTGCCCTTTTCAATTGCATATTTCCTGAGGCAGCACGGTGCAGCATGCTGGCATAGGCTATGACCTGTTCAGGCTCAGGTGAGCAGACTTCTGTCATACGGACTGATACTGTTATCTTACATTCACTTATCTGCCTCCATGTTTATCTTTTGTCTTCCATTTCAAGCAAGGGTTTAATTCATTATGTGTGAAATATTTCTAAATATATCTACTACAATTGTGTGTGTTCACATCAGATTCCAGGTCTTCCTTCCCTTTACACGCCCATCTGCAGACATTTTAGCATCTGCTTTTCAGTGCAAATTCCTCAGTACGTGGTTTCTGTGTTGAAAAAGAAATTTTGCTAAGAAATGGTAAACCAAATGCTTTTTTTTGTAATAGATTTTAAAACTACAATATGTTTCTTATGTTCCCTGATTTATATCTTGACCTGCTTAGAGCATTTACACAACTTCCAAGAGTAAGCTTTTCCCCTGAATAACCTTCTGGTTGTTACCCTGCTAAATAACTGACACTGGTTGTTTGCATTAGCAATAAGTGCCCCAGAAGTCGCATCCTTCGAGACAGATAATTAACCACAATTTCTTTTACAATAAAACTTAGCATTTACCATATAATCCCAATGGCCTATCTTTATTCCACAAAATAATCATCTCATAATTAATAATGGAGCATATTTATTGCCATGATCTGCTTGCTAGAATTCCTGGTAATGTTACCTCTTGCCTTAACATATTTTTAGTAAGATCAGCAAGGAATGGCAGAGCAGGAAGTTCTTATGTAAATCTAAACTCTGTTTTAGGTGTAGACAGGCTCTCTCAGAAGTAGATTAAAGCAACAACCAATACCAATACTAAAAAAAAAGTGCAAAATGTCTGTTAAAATAATATTGCACTATGATTTATGACTGATGCTTTTTTATTAATTTCAAATACGTGTTTTTACATTGTTCATGTAGCTCTTAATATAAGAAAGACATTGAAATAATTTAAAAGGCAAGGTCATCAATTATTTAATATATGAATATTATACACCAAGGCTGAGTTTGGGTTTTTATTTATTTTATACACTTTCTCATTCTGCCTATGAATGTTTAGTGATTCTATATGTACAATTTTCTTTTTGGTATGTGCTCACATAAAGCATTGTATAAATTAATCTATGTAATTTATAATCCACAAAACTATACTCCTTGCTCTGTGCTCTAAGATTAAAAATGGCTTCTTCTCATTCAGCTTAAAATTCAGATAGATTTAGAAATAAGATTCCCTATGAAAACAAGACTATAGGGCAGGGCTACATATATTCTACTGTGACTACTGAAGTCCACAAAATTTCTTTCATTATTTCCATAGGTAAAACAATAGGGTTTTAGTGCCTGGATTAAACTCTCAGGTGCTTCCACAGAGAAGCCATTCTGGTACTGGCAACATCACTGAATATTAGCACCCCATCTCTTGGGATCAGAGATTAATCGGTGGGTTGAACACTTGTACATTAGCTCTGGTCCTTCCAGGCTGACCAGTTTAACTTGACCAATATGTGAGCTTAACACTCTCTGATGCTTTTCCTGCTAGCTCAGGATTTTCCGTGTATTGTTTTGTGTTGTCTTAAAGTATCTGAACTCATAAGAAAATTCTTCTTGAGACTTACTGTAGTGCAGTCTGTGCATAGGTTTGTTATTTTTTCCTATTTGCAGTTCTACACTGAATGTAGGAGTATAGTGCGGAGATTCCCATGCTAGCTCCATGAGCAGGTGTAACCCCATGGGACAGGGTGAAAGATGCGGTCTCTACATCTTGCTTTGTGCTATGCCCTTCCTCTCAGTGCAGCTCTTTAGCTTTGCTTTGCTGTACTGATGTGACTAGGACTGCCTCTTGTGTCTGAGCCAGCCTGGAGATCTCCGCACTCTAATCTCCTGCAAATCCAGCTCCAGCCTAGAATGATGATCAAACTGTGACCATAGATTAACAGGATTAAATGAGGTTTTATTTGGCATATTAGGCTTATTTCAATACAGGATTTAAGCGGAGTTGGAACGTTCAAATTTGATCTTATAAAAGCCTGGCTAATATTGTTTTTCAGCTCAGTTGTCTACACCTGACATTCCTGAGCTCAGGAGGTATCCTTCTCCTGTTACTTTTGCACTAGCCCAAGTGCTCAGTTTGGACTAAGGTGTGAGAAATGGTCACAATCAGGAATCTCTGAGCATGTTGAGAGGCTCTTCCAAGAAGATATGCCTACTGCATGCCTAATGCAGCAAATACTGGCAGACTTGCCAAAAGGTGGCAGATGTGTCCATGTAGCTGGAGAAGCAGCTGGCCATAACATGTAGATAGGCTAAATGCCCTCTCCACTCAAATTGCCTTCAAAGGTGTTCCCACCTGTTGGTGTTCCCCAAGCACAGACATGCAGTGGGACAGCTCCTCTCTCCCCTAAGGAGGATGGGGCCAGACTCTTTTCAGTGGTGCCTAGTGGCAGGACAAGAGGACACAAGCTGAAACACATGAAGTTCTGTCTGAATATAAAGAAAAAATATTTTGCTGTGGGGGTGACTGAGCACTGGAAGAGGTTATCCAGAGACCTTGTGGAGTCTACATCCTTGGAGATATTCACAGGCTGTCTGGACAGGGTCCTAGGCAACCTGCTGTAGGTGGTCCTGCTTGAACAGGGAAATTTGACTAGGTGATCTCTAAAGGTCCCTTCCAACCTCAACCATTCTGTGATGTTAGTCTGTTCCCACAAAGAGACATTACTTGACACTGCCCTTGCAGGAGTACTCTGAGCTGCAGATCTCTAAAGTAGTAAGAATGAGGTGATTTTGAAAAACAAAGTGTCACACTCTGTGGCACATGTTATATGGTATATACCTCTTCCTGAAATTATGTTCATAGTTCTGAGACATTAACGCTTCAGCAAATTATTCATCACTGAGCCATAGTCTGGAAAACTTGCATAACTGTTCAATGCTTGCTGAAAAATCTCATACGTGTTTTAGAATAATTGTGTAGTGCAGTCGTCAGGAATTTCCAGCAGGATGAGAGGTGACTATGTCACTTAATTAACTTGCACTTATCCTCTTCTACTTTTTTTTTTTTCCTTGTATTCACTTATTTTCTCCATTCAAAATGGCTTGAACTCCCTACCAAGAAATTGTATTTATCTACAGGATAGCAAAGCAGAATGCTGGTCCTGGAGCCTCTAGTCACTACTGTGTAAATATTTAATATCAGTGATAATGGTTCTTTGGGAAAAGGGTGTATCACCCATAAGTGTTACTGGCACTGCTATTGCTATTACAACCTCCTGGATCTAAGCCAGAAGATCTTGCAGATGTTGGAGGAAGCATACTTAGACCCTTAAGTGAAGCACTAATGTATATACAGCAGTGAGTTCTCCATCAGTGGCTATTCAAGCAGTCTGCGGTCATTTTGGCTGCATAGCTCCGAGCCGATGGAAGTTGTTAATTCGTGCAACAGTGGTGAGTCCAAAGTTGAGCTGCAGTTAAGTTCAAACAGGGAGACATAGTGATCTGAGAAGAATTCTGAAAGCTGAAAAACAAAGAACCAGTCAGATTCTGTAATCATCCTCAAATTTAATTGATAGCATCCGTACTACTGAAGCTGTAAAAATAAAGAATAAGCCCTTCTAAGAAAACCTGTGAATACTGAGCTCAGAATTGAAAGGGAATACTTTCCCAGAACTCTCTAAGATAAAATACGAAAATATAGAACTGGATCTTTCAATGAACACCAATTGTATATCAATAGGAAATCGGCATTTTCCAGTTTTCCTAAGCCCTCTTGTCTCTAAGATAGGTGCTGGTTTCTTTTGTTGCAGCGAAACAGCTCTGTTGACAGAAAAGTTCATGAAACAAAGCAAACCCTGAATAAACACATGCTTTGTCTACAGAATTACCACACAGATCTTTGTTATTTTGTCTTCACTCTAATACACTAAATCTGCTCAATATTAAGCCAACAGACTGACTTAGATGTCCTTTTCTCTCTTCATTACTGAGCTCACTCTGTTTCTTCGGTGCCACTCAGTTTATTCCTCTTGTTCAGAAAAGCAAGGCTAAGCATCTCTTGCCCAAAGGAGGGGAGTGAATGTGTTGGGCAGAGAAAGGCTTCTCTTGGCGAAGTGCGAGGTATGTTTCATGACGTGTCTGATTTCTGCACTCCGGAGGGACAGAGCGAGACCTTGCTCAGCAATTTCCAGCCAATTGGGACGGCAGGCACGCCTCCCCCACCTCCATCCGCGAGGCGCTGATTGAAATCTCACCTGCAAATATAGGGGTTGGCAGGGTTTATAGTGCTCTCCTGAGTCCTTTCTGCCTGCTGGGAGGAAAGGAAGAGGCTCTCAAGGACCTTCTCCTTGCTTCTCCTGTGTGCCAGCCCAGCAGAGGATGCGCAGCAATCACTGATTCGCAAAAGGTTTGTTTGTTTTTTTTTTCTTTTTTTTTAGGGAAATCTTGTGATTCTGAGAAAACCCTGAACATGTAATCCCACAGCTTTTTCTTTCCGTAGGCATGTTCTGTGACCAGTGTGTTCCTCAGAGGCAATAAATTCTCTAATGATTTCTTTAATCAGTGTAAATATAGATTAATCATGTGCTAACTTGGCAAGTGACTCTACTGCAAATTTCTTCTGGCTTCCAGCACAGCAGAATGCTCCTTATGAGCAAAAATGTCATGGAGAGTTTCAACTTCTTAGCAAAAATTTGGACTGGGGATAAACTTGGGGTTTTCTGTAAGTAATCTAGGCAATACTCAATGAAATAATCTTAGTGTACCAAGATCTGAGGAAAAAGGGGGGTGGATAAGTGATTTATTAGAGTATGTAGTAATGTGTGTAGAAACTTCAAGCAGACAGATGGGGAATCTTATATAGTTACATGTTAGCTTTTAAGAGGGATATTCAAATATTTGTGTAGGTTAAAGGAAATCTCTCCACTATATACCTACTATATGTACATTACCTAGTTTAGGTCTTAAAACATTTTAAATACTCTAAAGGATGTTTTATTATGTGGAAGACAGGAGAGCACAGTAGGGAAATCTTTGCATCATATACTTTTAATAAATTAAATTAAGATATTCCTTACTCAATCAAGGAGCCTAGTTCTGTATTATATGATGGGGAAAAGATTTTGTAGATTTAAGCTGTTCTCCAGAAAATCACTGAAAAGTACAGCTCTATTTCAAATTGAAGGCTTAAGTTGAGGTTCTGATCTTATATCTCATTTTGTACATTATCTTTTGAGTTCTAAGATAGAAGAAAGACAAAACAAATTGCAGAAAGTACCTCTTTGCTTAGGCACACAGTGTGAAAAGCAAGAAAAAAGTTACAAACTGTATGAACTGTGTCAAGCAGATTAGAAAAACCCATTTATTTTTAACAATCTGTAGTGTTAATAATTGACTTGGAGTAAATTTTCACTTAAAGTTTTCTAAAAGGAGCAATATCACAAGGCTTAGAAAAAAGGCAAAACAAACAAACAAAAAAAACTCTTCCCTCTGCAAGGGCTTATTGGGTATCTGTCTTCAGAGGCAGGGGGCAGCAACTGCCAAAACCAGAGGCAGAGGCAGTAGGCTTGCTTTCCAGCTCACTTTGAACTTTGCTTCTGTGTGTTTGGTCAGAAGTAGTCTCACCTGTCTCCAGTGTTTTGAAGTGCTACATAAAAGCTGAATCCACAAACTTCTTTATTTGGGAATAGCTAAAAGACCCACATACACTCAGTTAAAATGTGCAGAGTTCTCAGGTTCCAAAGATGGGAGTCAGGATGGCAGAGAACTGCATTCCAGCAGTAAGTACTCTTGTATTGGAAGATGACCATGGTGAAGATATTTTACTGCACTACAAGAGGGTGACTGAAATACCTATAATGTCCAAATCTTTCCATTGATCTCCAGTATCTGAAATGGTTAGTTTGCCTTACTCAGTACCAGTGGGAAGGAACAGGAGAGCCAGATGTTCTTAGCTTCTGTGTGTAGCCCTGCTTTCTCCTCAGCCCACCAGAGCTGAGCATCTCCCAGTCTTCTAGACCAGATGGTATTAGTTCTCTCCTTCTGAGCCCCTGCTTAGTCTTACCAGCTTCACATTCCTTGCTCATCCCTTCTTTTCCTCTCCACCCTGCAGTACAGCTTTGGTCCTAAGCCTGTGGATAAGACTTCCTCCTTGTTGCCTGCTTTAGTGGTAAAGGGGCAAGGTGTGAAGAGGAGGAAGTGGACTGTAAATAAGAAATCAAAAGACAGAAAATTTTGTTTTTGAACAAAACACAGATTACCAGAATTGAAAAATGGTCTCACAAGTAGCACTGTGCTGAAGCATGAGGTGGTCTCCCATAGACAAAACCTAACCACCCACTTATTTCTCTGTACCTGAGAGGTATAGTATGTGGTATAATATCACGGTATAGTAACAAAACATCACATTTTAGTTTTTAAAAATGCATCTCAAATCACTGAAATTAATATTTATTCTTTTGGAATGAAAACACTGGCATATGAGAAATAGGAATGTACTCCTTGCACACTCCGGTGCTAGGCTATAGTCTAAGCTCCTTGCAAAGACTCTCTCTCTATTGCTGGCTTGAAAGCCAAACATCTGACGAAACTGGCACATGAGTGAGAAAGAGGCAAGCAGACAAAGTATTGGAGCAAAGGAGTTTATTTTGCATCTCCCTGCATTCACTGAAGTAGAAGAACTCTGTCAAGGGCCACAGCCTTTCCTCATGGCTCTGCATTAGCAGCCAGAAGTTGTTCCTCATTCCTAACACTACTGTTACACTGGACATGATGATGTGGCTTTTCACTGATCTGAGACTTTTACTGTGAAGAAAATTTATGATCAAACAATATAATGGATAGAACGAGAAGTACTAGAGACCTGTTTAACTAGGGAGTTGTCAAAACATTTTGCTACAATTACAGAAAGATCTTCAATTGTGTCATGGAGTTTGGGGAAGAAATGTAGCATAATCCTTTACTACCACTTCTTAGTCTACCAATACCCAAGGTAGAGGGTTTTCTATAGTGATGCAACAACTACACATTGTTGAAGTATAGATGGAAGAATAAATAGGGAATATTGGAAAATACTTGTATTTCCAGTTAAGAAAAACATCAGATTTTATAACAGGAAGCTATTGCATTACTAATATTTTGGATTTCAAGCTTTTTTTAAAAGGATCAACATGACTTACCGGAGTGCTTGAGCAAGTGAAGCTGATGGTTTGAGATGATAACAGTGTTCTGTGTATTGCCAGAACACTTTGAATGGGCTAATATCCATCCTGACACTTAAGCAAAGGATTTGGAGTTTCTGTATCCTGTTAGGGAAATTGAATGGCTCCATTTTATGCAAAACCCCTAACAGTAGCCTTGAAGGAGAGGGACTACGGTTAAAAAACGTTTTGTCTTCTAAGCTGTTAGCATTTCAAGGCAATGCACAGAAGAAAGAACATGTGCTGTAGAGAGGAGGACAGCTTAAAGGAAAGTCACAGCCAGATTCATCCCTCTTTCAGTTTTGGGAAAGAAAGAAGTTAAGCAGTGTGTGACTAAAGGTTCTGAGGTCTTGTTCTTGTTATCTATGTCTGCAGCTGTTTGAAGTTGTCACTTTATCCCTTTCGGTACTTGTATCTGCACAGTCCTTATTCACCTTCCTAGTCTCATAGCATTTCCTTTGCAACATGGTCAGAAGAACAAATTTTATTGGTAGTTGAGATAATTTCTGATTAGAGATGAGGGTGAATTAGGGTAGTTTGGTTGTTCAATGTCAAGTTGCAGTCTGCTTCCTCTCCAAATTGCCTTTCACATACAACCCATTGCAACAAAGAAGTGCAGTGAAATGCAGTTTTGAGGAATAACATTGTATATAATCTGCTGTCTTGAAAATCTGAGGTCAATCAGAGAAACTTGCATAACACAGACAAGTCTTGATTTGGCCAGAGAGGGCTGTGGCTTCTGTGGAACTATGTGTACAAGGATGAGTCAGAGCAAGGATGCACATGGAAACGTACTGCAGTCAAACCTCATATTTAAGAGGTTATCGTCTGCTTGGCATTTCCTATCCCACTAAGGACACTAGGCTCTACTAAATCAACATAGGTCAGAAACGAGGTCACCTAATGAGATCTGACTGCCACAGGGTCTGATGTGTTAAACAACATTAGTAGGTGCTGCTGTGGATTTCAGGGATGAGATGTGAGCATAAAGTAGTGTCCCTAGAAGGAGATGAAGAACAGCACATATTATATTCATTCCAACTAGAATGAGAAATTACTTATATATAGAAAAAGGAGTTGAAGAGTTAAAGCTAGAGTTTTAAGCAAAATTCAGTCTGAGATAATTGTAGACAGCAGGATGCTGTAGTAATGGTTTGTACCTAGAGGGAAGCAAATATTAATCAAAATGATTGAATGACAAAACAGGTTGCAAGGATTCGGGGGACTTTAAGGTGTAGATAGTTAAACTAAAAACCAAAACTGAGCCTTAGATAGCATCATGTCCCAGTCTTCTAGAGATCTGAGGAAAGACAAGACAAAGACAGTTGTATGAAGAACCTCAGGAACGGATTCTGTGCCTTCGGATCTGGGGTTGGTGGGGGTGGAATTGGAAAACCATAGTAAACAGGAAAAACCGCTGCAGGAGACTGAATGGAAGAAATCAGTAAAACCTTACAAACTTCTGTTTTAAAGGAAAGGTAAGATTCACTTCAGATTTGCAGAATATTGCATTTTTGCTATATGCAATATGCATATTTATGCTACCTCATTGCCCTGAGAATTGTTAAGGACATCTTGGGCTGGGGAAATCTTCAAATAGCATATCAAACTAGAGCAGACACCAGTGCTGAACTGTTTTAAGAACTTACATATATGCAGGGTACTCAGTGAAAATAACATATATGCATATATAAACACATAAGCAGTTATGATGGCAGGTACTGTGGTGAGAGAGAAGCTATAGCAGCACAGTGTAGCATCAATTTGCCTTCTTTGAGACTGTGCTTTATTAAAAGCTTTTCCACCCTGCTCTGGCACATTTGATAGCTGTTTCTTATGGACTGGCTAGAAGCTGCACGGCTTTCTTGCAACAGCAATTACGCAAGCTAGTTTTTAACCATTTCTGCTTCCCCGGGTTACACTTCTGCAGTCCAGTAAGACAATCGGGCTAGTGGCCAGATGCTATTAACTGTCTGAGAACTGGTCCGTTAGAGATGAAGGGGGAAATAATAAACAGTGTATACTAATTAATGAAATACTGCCGTAAGTTTTCAGTTTAAACAAATTCATGGAGTCTCCCTCTTCTGTGATTGCTCTTCTGTCTACATTTCTTAGGTTATTCTTGATTATGAAATCAGAAAAACTGACTGCAGTGTCATTACTATCCTTGCTTGCAGTTTATTAGTCTGTTCTGATGCAGCTGATAAAAGAGTATTCGGTTCAATTTAAATATCATGCCATTTGTTGGTAATCAGTAATGTAAACTATGGGGTGGATACTTGCTCTTGGTTTTTCTTCAGAATCAATTTTGAATTTGGCCACTGTCTGCTGCTTAGTCAGAAGTTGAAATGGTGTGCAGATTTTCAGGGACAAGGCTTACATCTTGTCTTCATCTCACCAGTTGATATGTAATAAGTTATGGAAGATCAATGAGCAGTTTTAGACTTAACCATCTACTGAACAGACCTCTTATTGCTGTATATCAGCCCTTCTGGTTTCATGTTTATAACTTGCTTTAGGGGAGGGGGCTAGAAGAAGAGAAAACATGCATAAGACCAGAGAAACAGTTGACTATATGGATTACTAAAAGAATCTTAGAAAATCCTCTAAGACATGTTTATTTCTGCTGCTACAGATACTATTTTTAGACCAGATCTGTTCTCACTCAAGGCATATCCACTCTATTTTATAAAATCATAGAATCATAGAATTAGTAAGGTTCGAAGGGACCTCTGGAGATCATCTAGTAAAATAAATGTAAGGAAAACTTTAATGAGTGTGCCAATGGGCCTCCTCCGTGCCCCTATGGAGTGAGATTTGAGGGGAAAGAGGCTGCAGCAGGCTCAGTAGAAGGGAGCACGAACCTCACAGGACAGACACTGACATGCTTAAGGCACTAATGGTCTGTACTCTTCTGTCACAAAAAATAGGGTAATACAAGAATCTATACAGATTTGAACATATTTACAATGCTTCTTGTTCTGGTAGCTTAAACATAGATAGCTGAAGGTTACCAAACCCCTCCACAGACACCAAAGATCTGCTGTATCACAACTGAAGTAGCAACGCTATAAGAAATTATCAGATAAGATCAGTGGGTGGTAGAGAGCTTTAGTTAAACCCATTCTGAAGTGGAGGTAAACTGAACAGGGAGCTGTGTCTTAGGGAGCTCAAGAGGATGGCGCGGAGGAGAGGAAAGAGAAATGGAATCAGTGGTGCCCAAAAGGCAAATTAACAGCTCAGAGGAGATTAATAAGATGTGACTGACTTACTGTCTCTTTGCTTCTTGTTCTAAGGGATCAATAAATTTTTATGACTACTAGCAACATGCTAGCCTCTGTAGGCTGCGGTGCATCATTATGTTCGTTATTTCCTCTCGTTGAGCTCCCCAGAAGTCAGCACCAGCTGCGCAGGTTCTGGCTGTTTACCACGGCGCTGAGCTCTCTTGCACCAGTCCCTGGCAGCACTGCAGCACTTCGGGAAAGGTGCAGAATCTTTAACAAAATAGACATTTCCTGCATGAAGCACTTTCTCTTTAAAATAAACACAACAAATTGCTATTGGTAGTGGAGAAACCTAAGGCTGCCTGCTATGGCATGAGCTGAGGGCAGGTTCCTTGGGCATGTTGGAAGACTACGGTGCAACCACACTAGTGTTTAGTTTGAACTGGGGAAAGCTAAGACTGTGCTGTGGCTTGCAAAGCAGGGGAGTCTTGGAGTATGCAAACATAATTCCTTTCAGATGAAGCTAACCTGAATGATGTGCTCCAAGTGGCCACCTAATACACTCTAATAGCTGATGGTCATTCAGTTCATAGGACCAACCTATTATTAACCCAAATAAACACTCATTCTCTCCTGCTACTCTCCTCCCCACCAGACTGTGTAGTCAGGCCCTCAGCACTAACCGTTTTGTTCCCTGGTCACACTCCTTTTGTGCTGCATGAAATGATTATGCCTTACAGGCTATATCTAAATTAGCCACTAGAATTGTTCACATTTACCTCAACTTTAAAAGCTAATGATGCTATAAGAAGCAAATACCCTACTTGTGCACAAATATACATGTAAAACAGCTGTGTCCATCAGCCCTTTCAGTTTAGTTGTCCCTTTTTTCCCATAGAACCTTTTCAAGGAGCATATAACTACACAAATAGTCTTGCTGTAATAAAACAGGACAGTGCTCTGTTTGGTCCAGCCCCATAGCTGCATCTTAGAATGGCTGGTAGTGGATGGTTAAGGAAACAATAAGAAAACAAAGCAAGTATAGGAAAAGCCTTCCCCTGTTCACCTGTCCACCTTATGGCTATTGGTTTCTTAGGAGTTTCCTAATTCAAAGACTGTACCTGGACCCATTTTCTGTAACTTTGCCTCACTCCTTCGGATTAATCATATTGTTGGCTTCCAATGTCCTGTGACAATGCGTTTGACTGGATTTCTTATGGAGGATCTCACAGGACATGAGTCTGTTGAATTTAATTTGTTTTCTGGTGTTTATACCAGAAGCTCCCTAATTCTTGTGTTGTGAGTCAGCTATCTCTTCCTAAGCTAAAGAGTGTGTAGCATATTTAGTCTCATGCAGTAGTATTTCTCATTAATTCTCTCTTCTCTGCACCTTTTCTAGCTCCCCAGTACATCTTTGAGAGGGGATGTCCATAGCAGAACACATTACTGGCTGCCGTCTGGATCCCTAGTAACATAAGGACTCTCTTCTTAAGAATCCTTCTAATGCTTTGCTTGTTTTGTCTGACACAGTGCTCTGAACTGGTATCTCCCTGGCACTATCCACAGTGATTTCAACATCTTCTTAATTTAGAATAGCTAACTTGGAGCCTAGTATTGCACATGTATTTTTTTTTCTGCACGCATTAATTTGCATATATGAATGCTTCTTTCATCTGTCACTTAAAACACAGAGTGACTCTCTACAGCTCTGTAGTCAGCTTTAGATTGAGCTGCCCTGAGTGCACTGTTATGCAAACTATCTTCTCACATCTGGCCTCCTTTTGAAAATAACTCAAACATATTGGGCAATACAAGTCCCAGATAATGTTGGTACTGTCCACTGCTTTAATTTCAACCTTTGACAGAATTAATTTTACAGAGTAGTAATTAAATTCAGCAGTATGACCAGTGCACATTTTAGCATGGCATTTTAGCATTTGTGTAACTTTTATGTGTGCTTAAGGCAGTATGTTCTTTCATCTTATACTGGACTGGAACAGTAAATTACCCATCACAGATACACTCATCTGAGGTACAAAAACACTGTTTTTCATTACTGCCATAAATGGGAATTGAGGGCATCTCTACCTGAAACTCTGCTACACAATTAGCAATCTGATACAGGGCTGGTGTCCTTTTTAAATTGTGATGAAAGTCTGCTCTGATATCTAATGACAGTTTCAAAGTGTGCAGCACTTTCAAACGTATCAGCTGGTATTAGGAGGATTAGTTATAGCTTCATACACTCTTCCCTACGGGTTAGCATCTGTTATTTGTAGACTCCTGTTCCTGTTCTAAGGTCATTTTATTAACAGTGTATGCCTTTACATGAAAGTAATGCCCCTTGGACTAATAACAAAGTGAAATGCAGTGATGTGGTGTTCTTCTGTGGTTTTTCGAAATACTTGAGTCTTGTACTTGGATTTAATCTACTCATGATCATATATCTTTGGTATCATTGGAAATAAAACTTGACAATCTTAATGACTTGCCTCATATCTCGTCAGTGTTTTTCTTTTGCACGTTCAGCAATCTACATACAGTACCATAAACTTACTGTATGTAGATTGCTGAATGTGCAAATCTTCGGGAGCAAGAGAAGGCAGAGATCAACTGCAGAAGTTCAGGCTAAATGTAAAGCCAGTTAAAAGGCACAACAGAATTTTGCAGGAAATGGTTGCTACAATGGGAGATGCTTGATCATATAGAATGACTTACACAGAAAAAGTGCATAAGAAGTATTATGTGGTAGCTCTCAGTAGCAACACAAATGGAAAATATGGAGTTATAGGAGAGGCTTAGGCATTATGCAGGATTTACAGCTTGGTGCCTTTATGTAAGCTGAGAAGCTGGGCAAACAACTGTCTGAAGCTTGTGCAATTACAGGGTGGGAAATCTTTTCTCTGGAAGAGAAAGAGCTCGCTAAGAATCATGCGTTATATCTACTTGTGGGGTTTAGGCATCTTCTCTAAAGACTCAGGGTGCATTCTTAAACATTAGAAATCAGTGTCTGCAGCAGTGCGGTGTATATCACTTCAATGGACTTTGGCTGGGCCACTCTTTTTTTTGCCTCTTAATTACACAATTGCATTTTTTCCAGGACATTACAAGGAGAGCACAAAAATTAAATTTTATCAAGCTATTTAATAATAGTATAGTGCATTTGAACTGTTGGGTAGCTCTTGCTTAAAAATCATGTGCAACTTTCAGTTACACTGCAGGAGACACACTCAACTGTTTGTAGAAATGGGCTTTATATACAGTAAACTTTAGATGGTTATTGCTCAGAGGAGCAATATAAGTTCATCTGCCAGAAAGTATGCTTCCTCTTCACAGGAAAAGTTTGGAATCAAAATAATGGACTTCTGTCAATGCATTTTTATTCTGTGCTTCGAGTTCAAAGACTCACTATTCACTTGAAATCACACTGAAACTAATTTAATTTCAAATCTAGAACATGCGGTCCTGTTTAAATAGTCATTTCTATAAATGATTAGACCTCCTAACTAATTAGGTGATCAAGAAGCATTAGTTACCATTTTGAGCAAAGATTGACAATGAAGTTTACTACAAGAAAAATCCTTTTAGAGTTTGACTGCAACTAGAGCAAATATAGTGTTTTTAATGGAGAATTCCTTCTGCTGTTACTGGTATTAAGCAACCTGACTGCTTTTAGCAAAAAAGGATAATATATATTTTTAAAATAATAATTTTTTGTAGTGTCAACCATCTCCATTTCTGGATATTACGGTTCAAATGACTAGTTTCCAGAGCAGAGAGCCATGTAGTGGAAACACTCTCATGCTCAAAATACTGTTTATGGGCAAAGAAATACACTTTACATATATAAAGCCAAGAATTTATTGTTAGTAGGACTGAAATCTTAAGAGTCTAATCATTATCAGTCCAGATCTAATTATTACAGAAAAACAAAGACTAATACAGTTAAAATTGTTTTACACACCAGTTCTTAGTTCCCACCCCTTTCCCTAATGTTTCCCCCTTGCCTTGCTCTTCTGGGTCTCCAGGCAGCTGGTGCTGGTGCGGGTGTCAGGATACCTGTCAGCACCTCAACTCCTTTGCCAAGAAGATTGTGATGCTGCTATTTTCTTCTTCCTCACTCTAGGATACAGCTGAGGTAATTTTTGCAGGTTTGCTTACCTGCTTTTACATCTTTGCTCTACATTGGTCTGCAGCTCAACATCATACATGTATTTACTATATATGGTGCCTTTTATGCACGTTAAATGTTATTTCTTTTTTCTTTGTTACCCCTAAAACTGTTTTTGTCCAGCTCCAGATCTGCATTTCTAATTACCAGCTGATGATGATGCTTGGCAGTGCTGGAAGTAGGGAAGGAAGTACTGGGGATCCCAGCAGTCAAAGCAGCAGAGGGTGGCAGTATCCAGGGAGGTGTCTGAAGACCCTAGTGTCAGGAAGCAGCAAACGTGGGCTTTTCTGACAGGGTTGGGCACTGGAAGCTGATGTGGCAGCTAGGTGGTAGGGCAGAAGCTTCCCTGAAAGCTCAGGGCACCTGTAGAAGAGATCTAGTGGTGGTGGCCAGGTTCAGCCAAGAAGCCTGATCACAGATAGCCCCATAGTAATGAGGCAGCTCCGAGTTTCAGCCACAAAGTCAAATCCATGGATCGGGGTTAAGGTTGGGACAAACAGGGCACAAGGCCTGGCATGGGCATAGCTAGAGCCTAGCTTAGGACAGGACCAAGGGTGAGAACCTCAGCCTGAGAGCTGCTCCAGAGTAGAGGTGGTGGGGCTGAGCTACAGAGCTGCTGAAGGGCAGCCCTCTCCAAGGCTGAGTACCTGCACCATAATCTGAGCCGGCCCTGAGCCCAGGCACCCATCCCCCAGGATGGGTTATGTGCTCAAGGCCCTGACACCAAGAACTGTTGGAAAATGACAATAACTAACAGACTTTGACCTCAATATCTTTTGAAATGCAAAGTAGGTACTTTAGCCATTAGTCTTTCCAGTAATTCATAACCTTGTGGAAACGTAGGAGAGCTTTACATTTTTACATTCATGTAGCTGAAACCTACTAACTGTGATGAAACATTTGCTGTAATGCTTTTAAAGTACCAACAAAATATATTTAAATGCTTCTGGAAAACCCAGCTAAAACTCGGAAAAGGAGGGGATGATCTGTCTCACTAATTCTTCTTCCATTCTCTCGTTCTTTGAAGAGGGAGAAAAACACCATTGTTCATAATATGCTGAATTTTACCTTGTTTATATACGAAGCTTTACTTACACAGATGAAGGTAATGATCCTTTAAAACTAATTTGTACAACACATTATCTTTCTCTGCTTTTAGAGAGGAAAACTTTGGCAATATCTCTCACTATTCAGGAGAACAAATAGTAAGCTGCTGCTTACCAGCTGTGGCTTGGTAGACTTCATGGATCTGTAGAGAGAATAATTTGTTACACAAATACTTCTGCTTTTTTTTGATTTCTAACTAAATAAGGAAAAACTCAGGATCTGATTGAGAACTACAGCTAGACAGGCTAAAAGGGTCTGGCAGCGTGAAGCGAAGCTGGGATACGGGGCTATTTAAAATAACGGGGTAGGCTGGATAGGGTGAAGTTTGGCAACGTTTATTTTCGTAGCTTCATTTTCAGGACTGGTTTTCACACGAAAGCAACACAAGTAGATAGTTCTGCTCCAGGCTTGCTCTGCCTCCTTTTTAGGCGCATTCGCATTGCGTGGAATGCTTGGACTCTGGGCTCGCCGGGCCGCCCGCTGCTCCCAGGGGGCTGGAGCCTGAGCGCTCGGGCTCGGGCTGTAGGCAAGCTAGACACTCGCTGAAAATGCAGTACATGCAAAGTCATTTTGTTTTACTCCCTCCTCCCCAGAAGCTGAGAGTTACCTAAGGACTAGAAGAAAAACATACTCTGGTTTCCCTTCAGATTGTACAAGGCACCATCACATCGACCAGGATGATCCCTTGCGTGAGTTAGTGCATGGAGCTTCCCCTGGATAGGACTTGTGTTTGAGCCTGCTGCGTTAGTGATCTTCCAGAGAGATCCCTGGTTCTTCTCTGAAGACTCAAGAGTAATAAGAAACAGTTGCTAAGTGTAATAGGCTCACTGGCTGGAAAGCCTGTTCCTTTAGAAATTTCATGTGTATGTTCTTGGTGCCTTTAATGCAATTTTAGGCAAAGATGTGCAAAGAATTAATCTGTCAGGGGTATACCTTCTTGTTGGAAGCAGATGCTGCTACTGCACAGAGAAGGAAGGAAGGCTCAAGCCCTTAGCATCCTGGCGAGTGGCAGTTTCCTTACTTACAGCACTATGATTAATCAAGATGACATAAACTGCTCTAACACTTCAGTCACAGAAATTTTGAAAGTATTCATCAACAGTCAGTTAAAAACCCTAGATAATGAGTACTCTTCCTGCTTCAGGAATGAGCCCCAAAATTCCCATCCTGCTAGGGCTTTATTTTGCGACATGATTAATCCTTCTTTAAAACAAGAGTTGCCTAAGGGTGTTTCTCTTCCACCTGGAAAAAGCCTACTCCCAGAAGCAGCTCAGGTCCTAACTTAGGGCATGACCTTACAAGGTAAAAGCTTCTACTTGTCAATATTTAATTCAACAGTTACTAAATGGCAAGTGGATGCTAGGATGACTTCACTGGATATAAACTGGAAAAGATTTAACTAGCCTTAATCAACATGGGAGGTACCCTGAGAGTAATCTTAATGTATTGATAACATTAAATTCACAGTTGATAAGATGATGACATACCTGACTTGCATGTGTAAATCAGAGGAAAATGGTTAAAACAACACTAATGGGCAACTTAGAAAGGGCTAATTATTAACCACTTTTTCCTCCAAAGAACAGAGATATACCCTGTGAGCTGTAGCTGATCCAAAGCAGTATTATGTCATATCAATAAAAAATGATTTTCAAATATTCCATATTTTGTTCTGTTCTTCTTTTTCATCTGTTAGATCATTCATAATAAACATGGGAACATTCTGTATATATTAAAATAGACTGAAAGAGCAGGCTCTGTTTGTACTAAAACCTATGTATAGGGAACTCTGACACTTCTAATCTGCAAAGATGTAGATTAGTAGCTAAAAGTGAATGGTGTCCTGGCTTTTCTTTCATATCTGCAGTTTTAGCAGCATAGGAAAATATTGTGTTCCTGTGAAGGACATGTAGTCACGAAAGACAGAAAATTCCAGTTTTGCAGTTTGACTTAGAAAGAAGCTGAATGTCCTCACTTTCACTAGGAGTGTTTACAGGCATGTTTTATTTTCCTTTGGAATTAGACTTGAAACTAAGCAGTAAAACTTAAATTAAACTAACCAAATGTACCAACTTGAGACTGAATTTCACATTTGAGACTGAAAGGGGTCTATCTGCACAGAAACCAACCACATCTGTAAGTACAAATGAGCATTCACATACAGCTACAGGTACTACAGACTCTCCAGTTACCATGCTTACCCCTGCATTTTTGGTTCTAGCTTCCTACCAACAAAAAAATCAATCCCAAAGCTAATGTTCAAGTTTTGTTTCCTTCTGTTTTAGTATTGATTTGGCAGACTTTCAACTTAGGCTTGCTTGTAAAGATTGTCCTGGTTTTCCTGTTCTATTGATAATTTCAATAAAAAAACTTTTCTTCTTTCTTATGTGGTATCTTACAAAGTTATTCCTGCTTTGTTTGTCCTATTTCTCAGTCATGATTGTGTAACTTGTCCTTGAGATGGTTTCTTTGTATTTTTACTCAACTTGATACAAGCCAAGTTTGTAAACTTGACTGTAAAATTTGGAAAAACTTGGATCACAGAGGTAGTTTTGTTTAGTTTGAAAGGATTAGTTCTAGCATGGAACCAACTGCTCTCCAATAACAGTCAAAGTCATACTTTTTGAACTGGCACTTTTTCCAGTGCTTATATAATCATCGATAACTGGTTTTTTTTTAATGTAGCAATGACAGCTGATAGCCTTGCATTACTTATTTTACTATCTTTATGTTAATCATGGGGCATGCTGAGCAACAGGTGCTTCCCACCAATGAGGGATGCTACTAAGAGCTGTTGTCTCTTATCTTTAGATTGCTAAACTGGCACTACCTAATCACTTTGGAGTATCTTAAAGGTTGTGAAGATGTCAATTAAAAATCAGATTGTTTACATTTTACCTTTACATTAAGATGTGAATTAAATGTTTGCAGCCTTGGTATCACCGGTCACTTGAATCCAAGATATAAGATCCTTTTGAATATGATCTCTTTGTTCCCTCTCTCACTCCAGAGACAAAAGAGTGAACTTCCTGTTCCTTCCTTCCTGGACAGCTCAAAATCACTGTAAAACGTGTGTTACAAGAGACTAAGGCACAGAAAGAAAGACTTGACTTTATCCTGCTAATTCTAGAATCTTGTTTGGCAATAATTTTTAGTGATACTCTTAGGTGAAATATGCCAGGGAATCTTATGAGGAGTTTCTTTCCTATTCCTAAAAGCGACCTTTTTATTAGTGATCATGTTGTAACTGCAGAAGGACGCCCATGTTTAGCTGCAGCAGATTTGATGGTAATATCTTTCGAGAAGCCCATGCCTTTGTCAGCTTAGTTGAGATTTACGTAAAAGGCTCAAGAGTGATCTGTGGGAACTGCCAGAACAATCATAACCTGAAATATAAACTAAACACCACATGCTCAACGAGTGCCACCCAAATCCCCTCCAGAATTTGGAATTTCTGCCAGCTGACCTCTGTACAGCTGCCTCTTTACCTAATGCATCCTGGACGGGTTAACATCTGCAAGCATATTGATAATCCAGTTAAACTAGCTGTCAAAGTCCTTGAGGAAATGCTGATGAGCCTAACAATGTACACCTGATTTTCAGAGTAAACAATATGCATCCCTGCAGGGGAAAACCAAAATGGAGAGAATATTTTCATACTTAAAATGTTCTCATCCCCATTTAGCTTTGAGATATAAAGAACTGATAGCAAAAGCAAAGTTCAGAACTGCTACACCCTTGTCCTGACCCATGTTTTCTTTAGCACTTAAACTAATACTGATACGGAGTTCCTCTCTATGGCATAAAGCCAGAACAGCAGACAAGTTAAATCTTTTTATGAGCTACTGTGATTTCTGTTACTGTACAATATGACTTCTTGCAAGTTTTCAAAACATTGTAAATGAGTGACTCCTGACAAGTACTATGCCTTGTCTCATATTTAAAAGTACTGGTCCAACACATTATTAAAAACCATTTACAGTGCATGGAATGCTGTGGGTGTTGCCAAACTTGGTCACTTGTATTCAGGTGAGAGTATATGAATGTAATTCTTAGCCTTAGGCACTTGCATTTCAAATGTCTATTGACTTGAATATGGGAAGGAAAGCTTTTTCAAGTTGTGCAACAACTGAAACAAAGACTTATTTTAAGGTATTCTAGCCATACAAGCCAGTTTGTTTTCTATTGAGTAGAAAAAATATATTGCATGAGTTCTGGTTGAAGTGTCTTACAATTATTAGCTATTACTGTTAACTATTAATTACTCCTGAAAACATATAAAAGAGTTAAAACTGGCTCTAAGTATAATTTAATGATTTAGCCATCCCTATTTCAGAGAAGAGGGCTGCTGTACCCATCCTAAAATTGCTTCTGAACTGTGCTGATCTTCAGAGAACCCTGAAAACGAAGAACACTCTGGATAAGTGGTGAGTAATGCATAGAAGTTGGAGTTGATAGTTTGGACCAACTTATCATACCTGGCAACATCCTTAAGGGTTTGAACCAGGGAGAGAGGGAAAGGTTGATCCTAGTGTAAACCAGTTTTGTGAAATCCATATGTGTGAACAAATAATTTCTCATGCTAGTCAAGTAAGTACTCAGCTTCTTAATAAATAGTTTTTAGCTCTAGTAGTCTTCTTTGTTTATAGATCTTTGTGGAAAATTGTTTCAATTTCCCCCCAGGCTATAGAAAAAATAACTTTATGTTAAATAGAACCTTTCACCTTCTCAGTAGAAAAGATCAGATTATGAACTATATAAAATACTGAAATCGGAATATAAAATATTGATCATCTTGTAAAAACACTTTAGGAGTGATGGTACAGTTACAGGAAAAAAAAGACATATAAATATTTTAATACCATGTCAACTGATTACAAGGTATTTCTGGAAGCTGGGATGGCTATAGTATTGGTGCTGGAGACTAGCTTCTGCTAAATGGTTCAGTAGTACCAAATTAAGGTCCTGCCATATCTGACTCTAGCAATGGTACTTCAGTATGGGGACTATTTGGCATTTTCAACAAACAATGTAAGAAGTATGGACTTGGACTAGCATACATCTAGTTTAACAAAATTACTTGGGTAGAAATTAATGCCTTAGTTCATGATGGAACTCAAGAAGACCTATTTTAACCAGATAGTTATGTCATTTTTTAGGATCTAATATGCAAGATGTTCCTGATTCTGGTGACATAAAAGCTTTACATTTGGTTTTCAGGTTGGATGCTCTAAATAATCGACCTTTTCATTAATCCAGAGTAGATTTCTTTTGTGTGAGAGCGTGTATGTGTGATTTGCAGCACCAGACACAGAAACGCCTTCATTTCAGTACCTTCTGAAGACTACTGACAGCAGCATGTGGCTGGAAGTGCAGGGAAGTGCTGAGCTCAAGCCTGTTTCCTTGGAAGGGTGACTCCCCTTCTGAAAGGCACAAGTGCTCAGCCAAGAGGATTTTGGCTATCATCAGCTGTGCGGAAGAAGGTAGCAGCAGTAGCTCTAAGTACCCAAGCTGGGGATAGGAGTAAGATTCAAAAAACTTTTCTTCTCCACCTTGTTTTACTAGAGTTTTAGTACTGAATTAAAATGAAAGAAAGTTTTCTGAAATGCATACCTCTTTCCTGTGTGACGCATAGGGAATTAAAGTACTCCGGTTGGACAGTTTTGCCTTTTCAAATTGGAGATAGGATGAAGAGAGGAGGAAAAAGCATTCTCACTAAAAAGAGATGTTTGCCAAGTGAGATCTAGTTATTAGATGTCCATCCACTATGGCACAAGAGGACACACCAGGCCTATTTGGGTTATTTTTACACCAAAGGTTTTCCTAAAGCTTTGCTATTCACACACTACTCCAGTGTTGTCTCCCTGAGCGTTTCTTTTCTCCATTTTTAAGAAGTCAAATTATTACATGCTACGCTTCAAAGAGGCTTAGTCTGAGGAGTGCAAAGCAGTCCCTTTCAATCCCTGAGAAACTGTGTTGGTTTATAATTACCATTGAATTTTGTCAGCTGCTAGAAGCTGCTCTTCGATTTCCACATTTCCCATGCACATACTACTGCAGTGTTGACACAGGCATAATCTTTTAACAGAGGTAATACATTTGTGCGATGGAGATGGACACGGCAGCTGTGTCCATGGCCATCATGAGGATTTTTTTTCTATGGAACCTTTCAAATTGCAGATAAACGGCCTGAAGCTTGTTTGCGTTGCCTCTGTTGCTCCTGGAGGAGTGAGTGGTGGCTTCATGCAGGCCAGACTATCTGAACAAGATGGCAAATAGGCTCTGACTGGCTACAGGGCTAAACATTGTGTCATGCTCAGGCTGACCAACAACGATTGTGCTATTTCAGCTATTTCATTTATTTTTTTTTTTTACCCTTCTGAGTTTTTGAGGGTTTCTTAACAACCGTGGCATCTAACTCAGCCTTTCTGAGGTGTCCTTGTGGTCATCCCCTTGGGAATTTTGGCATCTAATATAACAAATATGACTATTTCAAATCTGAGTTCCTCTGAAACTGTTCCTTTGAATATTACCTCTTTGTAAAGAAGATAACTTTCTGATAGCTTTCGTTTCTCCCCCAGTCGACTGACTTGTAGTCATTCGACAATTGCTGCGTGTTCAATATAAGTTCAAACCCCAACCCAGATATTCCCGCATTGCTCGGTCCAGTTTGTGCTCCCAGGTGAAATGTTCCTGTCCTCTGAACTGCTGAATCATCTCTGTCACAGCTAACAAGTCGTAGGATCCGGCTGGATTACGTTTTCCACTAACGAACTCAACCTGTGTGTTGTTAGATAAACGTCTGCTTAAGTAAGTAAGCAAACATTAAAGTGTAATGCTGAACTGGAAGGTGCCCCCGGCTTGACTTACATGCACCTTTCTTGCTTTGTGGTAGCCTCTTGATTCACTATGTAAGTTAGGGAGTGGATGGATCTAATCTCCCATGATAACAGATAAATAATGAATCACTACTTCTGGATCCACATCCTAAGCAGCTTCCCTCATATTAGCAACAGGAATCTCAAGGAGAATGAATATGCTTTTCTCCCCAGCTCGTAAAACATCTCAGTGAATGGCCACCAGCAGCAGTGCCAGTCTCAGACTTCCACTACCCTAAGTGGAACACTCCTTCCAGAGACCTCAGCAAACATTTTGAAGATCTTGTTCCAAGCTTGTGTCTCCTCCCTCCACTCAAGTCAACTAGATTGCATAAGTAACATTGACCAATCCATGCAAGATTTCAGTGATTAATACTCCCTGGACCAGAATTCTTGTTTTCTGCATCACACTGGACGTCTGTCACAGATGTGGTAACATTCCTTTTTCAATAGTCAATAATGTGGATTTCAAAAGCCATGAAACTAGAGTTACCTGAAACTCTAGATTCAGATAATTTGATCCCAACACTTCTGCAGGTGGTGCACTGTTAGCAGTTAAACTTCCCAGACAAAACAGACAGACTATTATAAAATGGTTTTAAAGACTACCCAGAGATCAAGAGGAAGATTCAGACATTTAAAAAAACGTGGCTAGGGAAGGAGATACAAGTTCTGCTCACTAGTGGCCTAGCTCTAGGGTTCATTTGTTTGCCTTTAAAAGCCTTGTTTCTGAGTGAGGCTGTGCTGTTTCTGTTTCAGTGCTACTCCCCCCACACTATTTGTCCTGTAAGCTCTTAAATTGCAGTTTGATGATGATCCATCAGATGTGTAGCACTTCATTGATCGAATTATTTACCTTAAGTATGAAATATTGCATAGCACGTGGGTGCTACAGTGAGCTAGTCTAACAGATTATTTTTGACATGCTTGTTAAACGTAGCATGGGACAGTGAACTATGTGATGCTAAGACTATGAATATCTCTGATAAAGCGGAATGTTTTTGCCTTGAATGCTCTTTTTGAAGAGCAGTTTAGAAGGAGTTGACTAAAGCCCTCTGCAGCAGAGGGGAAAGAACTGTTTGCAGGTTTTCAGTACTGACTTTACTGGGAGGTGGAGAGAGAGGATGGTTATTTTTCTGGCTTTAGTGCCTTTCGGGTGCTGTCACCTCTCTAGTTTCTTGTATTCTGAAGTTCAACTTAAGTTCTTCAAATGAGCTGAAGTGATGACCCAGTTACTGCCAATGGCAGTTCTTCTATGAGACAGGATCTCTTCTTAGAAATGCCTGTGGTAGGTGTGTAGGCCTCTGCAGGACTTCCACTCCAGCTTGCTGATTGGCTAAATGGTCCATATGTATCACAGCTCACTATCTTGTAGACTCTTATTTACAAGATGTCTTCTGTTTGAGACTGGATCTGTCATTACCATTTATATTGTCATGTTACCATAATGTCCAAGCAAGGAAAGATCATGCTGTCCTCAAGATGCTGAAACAGAAGAACATGATAATCCATATTCCAGATTAACTGAACTGGTGAATTGCCCAAAATCATACAATAAAGCACAGTATAAATCCTGGATAATCCATCCTTTCTGAAATGCCAGCTATCAGTTTAGTTTCTTAATAATTGATCACTAAAATAGTTAACACTATTAACACTATTAGAGCACATGTGGTGGTGACCAGTCAAGAATTTTCCTGACAAAACAATAAGTAGATGGACTCTTCATTTGCAGACATGTTCATCCAATGCCCCATCTCAGCACAGGAAGATGAGAGACCTTGCAGCTTTCAGCAGAACTGCACCAACAATTAAAGCAAATGTCCTGGCTGCTACCCAACCAAAGTAGCATAGTGCCACCCGACCATCTAAATTCCTTTTGGAGTTGCAGTGGGTCTAATGTGCACATTCTGGGTAGGATCCCTGAACAATTTCAGCATTTTATCTCATTCCAACAGAGAAGGTATGTTCACTGAAGGACCTGATGCCATAGCTTTTCTCCTTCATTTGCTACTTTGCAAAGTAGCAAATGCTACTGCTAGTAGTTCCTAGCCTTTGTGCTGGGAACTACTATGCCTTCTCCAAAGAGCCCTCTGAGGAGACTACTTAAACATACTTAGCATGTGGGTTTTTGGTTGCTTTTGACTTCATTCAGTTTGCTGCTGCCATAAATAAGGATGCCTCCCTGAATGAGGGCCATACTTCTGAATGGAGTAGCTAGGTTTCTCACAGGCTTTTTCACGTTCTTCCTAGGTCAGGTTTACAGTTTATTAAAAGAAAAAAAAATGTCTCAGCCAAATGCTGCCACAACTTTCCTTCTTTTCCTCCTCAGCTATTAATTAACGAGGTGACAGAATGGAGAACAAACAGAAAAGCAACGATGAGATGAAAGAAAATAAGGTGGTGAAGAAAAAAATGGTGAGTGATTTCAACAAATCTGTCAACACATTTATTTGCCATTTGGGGACCAGTGACAGAAAGTAACAATTTGGAACCGATAGGAAGACACCAGTTTTTGACTTTATAAACACAGGAGTACTGCTATTTCCTTTCTCCTTTTGATACTTGAACTGCTAATAGTCTTACTGTGTATCTGCACCACAGGCCTCTAAGCTCGTTCTGTGTTTCTCTTTACATGTCTGTCAGTTTTTGAACTAGCCAAAAACCTGCTGCCTGTAGGCAAAGTATTTTGGGATGAAGTGACCGGTGTGATTTAAAGCCTGCCTTTTATGGGAGGGACTCTATCACTGAAGTTGGGGGAACATTTTAGGCACGAGTTTCCATGCCTTCAAAAGGAAAGTCTGTTTTCTTTTTTTTTCCTTTATAGAGGGGAAAAAAGCTTCGGCTTTGTGTCTGACACCATTGTTCTACAAGAACCTGCAAAGCTGAGTATTTTTCTTCCCCTGACTCTGACATTTAAGAGGAGAGCAAAATGATGCATTTTTTCTGTTGGAACCTGCAGATTTGAGTAAGGGAAAGCTGCCAGAATTAAAATCTGAGGGGTGTACAGAATAGCACGATTTTAGCTTCTGTAACTCTTCCTATAGTTAGTGGTTGTAAAAGGTCAAAAACCATGAGTGTTTAGGTGAGATTATGTATGCCTTAATCACACGCAGCCATATGGTTTGTATTTGAGTGTAAACTGCAGTGAACTGCTTGCACTGTGCTTATTTAAAATCGAACCAAATAAAACATGTCTCATTCTTCTCTCTCAAATATACTCCACCTATTTCAGTGCTTAGTTTTCCTGACTCGGCTCTTCTATTGCCTGCAACCATTTGAAGGGGATTATAAATGATGATCAGATCATCTATCTATGCTGGTATTGAGAAATATGTACACTAATTTCACATGCTAATGAGTGGCATCTGGCTTTCCATTCAAACATTGCTTAGCTTGATCCGGGCCAAGGACACTTCAAACTTTTCACATCATCAGCTGTGTTCAAACTTGCAGTGTTTTGTAGCATTCCTTAGCGTGTGCCTTTGCGAGGTCTCAGGTAGCTGAGAGGTATGCAGCATGTCAAAAGCAGAAAAGCAGATTTACACCCATATGAACTGCAGACATTTGGCAATCGTTCCCAGATGCACTTAATACTCACCTAAGTCATTGTTGACTAGAAGGGGCAGTTTAACTCTTATCAATTCAAAATTCCCAGGTTTACAAATAGGCACCTTCAAGGCTAACAGCTGAAAGCTTCATCTTCCTCAGGTGACAAATCTAATCTGTTATAAAACGGTAGTGAGTGCATCGAATCTCAACCCCCTCAGGCTGTGGAAACATCTACATGCCATGTGGTTAACATCTTAATTGGCTGAGGGTTTCAAGCTGGCTCCAAGTCTTGTACCGTCTTCAGCTTCCTGCTCCGGCAACTCGGGAAGAATCTGCTGCTCCTCACTTAGCATCTCACTTAAAGAAAGTCGATAGGGGGTTGGCAGATGGCAGCTGCAGTGAAGGGAGCCCGGGCAACCTGCTGTCCTGCAGCCTCTGCTGCGATCTGCTACCAGGGCTGTAAGGAACACCCAACCCCTGGCACCTGTGGTGCGCTGGGGTCCCTGCGGAGGGACCAGGCCTGCCAGGAAGGCACGGGCGCAGCGCCGGGCACCGACGTTTGTTGAGGTTATGTGCAAGCACGCGTGCAGGCGATCCCGATCTCATAACTGGAGCGGTGCGCGCAGCCCGCGGGGCGGCGGAAAGCAGGCCACGGCCGCCCCGAGCGGAGGCCGCCCGCGGCCGCGGCCCCCCCGCGCTCCGCAGCCCCGCGCCGCGCCCTTTGCGCGCTGCCCGGCGGAGATGCCCGCCCGCCCGCCGGCTGCCGCCGCCCCCCGCACGCCTGCGCCGGCGGCGGCATGGAGCCGGGGCCGCCCGCCGCCGCCAACCTGGTGCCGCTGCTGGAGGGGCGCCGCAAGGCGGGCAGGAACGTGAGTAGCGCGCCGGGGCGCGGAGGGTGCGCGGCGCCCTCGGAGCGCCTGAGCGCCGGCGGGAGAGAGGGCGGGCTTGGGGCTGTGCGAGCCGCGGGGACGGCCGCGAGCTACGCGGCGCGGAGGTGCGGTCTCCTTCCTTCCGCAGCTCGGCGCGGAGGACGGCGGGCGAGGCGGGCGCGGCGCGGAGGCTCCGCGGCGGCCCGCGCGGGGCCGCGGGCGGCGGCGGCCGGGCAGCGCCCGCTCCCACCGCCGCGCGGAGCTGCTGGCGCTGCCGGCGGAGCCGGGCGGGCGCTGGCAGAGCTAAAAATAAAAGCAGAAGTGCCGGGGCGCCGGGCGAAGCGGAGGACGCGCGGAGGACAGCTCGCGCGGGCGGTGCCCGCGCAGGCGGTGCCCGCGGGCGGCAGAAAGCCTCCGCTCCCGCAGGTGCGTCCGCCGGAGATGGGAGCGGTAGGCGGGTGTCCCCCCACCCGCCAAGAACAAGGAGAGGACAAAATGCTTTAGCATTTCTTCCTGAGATCACCTGTATCAGCAATGAAGTCCTCAGGGCAAGGGCAAGCCCAGGAAGAGAAGATCTGGAGGTTTCCTTTCCTCTCCTGCAGCCCCGAAGAGCAAAGCGTGGTGTAAACATGTCCACCTGCCAGGAGCGGCCTGCGCTTCCGTGGTGTTTAATTTGGCTTGGTTGGGTGCTTGGTGCTTTCCTAAAACTGGATCGCATTAGGAGTGCTGGGTAAGGTACTCCAAAATCAAGGTTGGAAAGTTTTAGCAGTATCTGTTTAAGAATACTAAAGCTTTCTTATGTACCTGTGCAATATTTACCACTTAAAATTTTGCTTAATTTGAATCGGAGAAGGGTGCTATAACCAACTAATCAAAATGCAGTATTCTAAACTGTGTTTTAAAAGCTGAAATGCAAATTGTCATGTATTAAAAAAAGAAAGAGAGACAGAATTTAAGGCTCCTGCTAACTAACATGAATGTTATGTTGCATGCTGACCGAAAAGAGGGGAACACAGAGTGCTGTGCCCTGAAAGCTATAATAATGTGTAGTGATGTGGACTTTCACAAGTAAGCTGTTGTCAGGTATCCAGAGGTCTTTGCACTGAATTGACTTACAAGTTTCCTGAGAGAGTAATTATTGCTGTGGTCACGGTCACAGTCACACCTACCTGCCTTTGCACTGACAGCAGGAACGCATGGGCAAACTACTGGCACTAAAGTAAGGGAACACCTATAAGGGAGGTCTGGTTATCTTCCTTTTTTTGCCCAGTCGCAGTAAAACAGTTTTTTTTTTTTAAGTGTTGCTATAGAGTTAATATTTTCCTGAACAGAAGCTTGAGGGATTTTTTCCTTGAGTTCTTGCTTCACTGTGCTTTCGTCTCTTATCTGGTGTTGCTGAAACTTGAGCAAATATTAAAATAGTGTGTGAGGAGACAGGTCATGGAAAAAGTTGAAGCTCGTGTTCCAAGTACTGTAAAACTTTTAAACAAGAGAGTCTGAGGTTTTGTGGTGCTTTCTGTATGGTAGACTGTACACTTGAAAAATTCTCAGGATTAAAGCAGGCTCTAAAACCAGCCATATGCAGCACTTGAAAGTAAAGTGGGTGCAGGATCTTCTAATTTGATAGCACTTTTGTGATTTTGCATTGCATTGTCTTCCACTTAACCCTATGTGCATGCCGTGTGCCAGTGCTGAAAGATTTAAATGTTCACTGGAGTTTTCAATAAAAAAGAGATGTGCTCCAAATCTTTTTTTCTAAGGGTGCCAGCACTGGGGGAGCAACTCCTTTAGAGATATTGCATCAAGACTACTGCGTAGCACGTGTGAACTTGCTCTCAGCATTTGTGAACCCTTTGGGAGCAGTCTGGGAGACCTCCAGGTGTGGAAGAGTCCATTCAGTGTCATTAGTTCAGAGTAGCAGTAAATCCTGTAAGCGACACGTTCTGACAGTCCTGACACGCTCACATCTCGTGGCTTCTCCACGAAGCAGTGAGCTCGCAGCGGCCGGGGGCCCACACAAGCTCTGGCACGTGCTGGGAGTGCTCCGTCTCCCTGCCAGCTCCACGCTGTGGCTGGTGGAGCTTGTTCCAAGGCATCATCACTGCTGTTATCCTGTGTGCCAACTACACCACCCTTGCTTGTGCCTCAAATCTCCATTTTCCCAAGCAAGTGTATGGCTTGTCGTGTGCAGCTGACAAAATGTTATATTGATTCATTAGCCTGCTGGGTCTGCTCTAAATGATATAGCTGAAGCTGAGTTCATTTAAGCAGGTCTTTCTCTTTTGAAAAGGTTCGGCGAGACATCAGATGAGAAACAAAATGATAGCGAATTGCACCTGAAACTCTAGATTCTTGGTGGACTCCTCCCCCCCCCCCCAATTTTCTTTAACTCAAAGCACATTAAAAAGCCACCTATTGTAACATATCCAGAAGTTAGCACAGGTGAATTGTCTTCCAAAATCCACAAAAGAGCATCAATAGCCAACCAGCTGCCAAAACACTAATTCCTCCCAGGAATTCTGTAGAGTGTCAGGTGGAAAATGTGCCGGTGGCTTCCTCTAATCCCGTAGGAGAACTGGGTTGCAGGAAGTATTCCTGGAGACAACAGAAAGGATCCTGAAATCCAAAACCTTTCAAATCAGCTGACTAAACTTCCAGTATCTAAGCAATCCTACCCTCTTTTCGACAACACCAATAAATTCATAGCAAAGCTGAAAACAGAACCAGGGATAGAGGGAGGAGAGCTGAAAAGGACTGTTCACGGCCTACTACTGTGTCAGTGGGGAGGAAAGGGCACGTGGTGTCTTAACCAGACTGTTTGTGTGGTGGCAAATTCCCGTTAGAGACTTATAGTTGGGTTTCAAAACCTAGTTTATAGGTATCATTTTATTTTATTTTATTTCTTGGTCACAAACATTTAATCTCAATGATTCTTATAGAATTGGAGAATACACAATCCTTCAGGCTTTCTCCTAAGTAAACTCTACCTAAAGACCTATTGCATCAAATACAGGTCACTGCTTGATTCATTTTATTGATTGTATGTTGCCAAATAGTTGCAAAGTGTATGCTTTTGTAACGTTTTACTTCATGGTGTGGGATGCTTGCAGCAGAAATCTATGAAGTCAAAAGAAGTTTGAAAGCTTTCTGATGCCTCTGTAAATACTAACAGAGATTCTGTCACTTCAAATTTTCTTTTCCTTGAGTTGTAGAAACCGTGAGTGTTTCAGCCAGTGTCTTTTAGCAAGGGAATCTGTGTGCAGGAGCTATACAAGTTAGTGCAAGGAGTCGGTAAAAGCTGCGGTATGCTATTTTAGAGTGTGCTAACAATTGTTGCGTCTTTTCAATGTTTTTCAGGATTGGTCTGGCAGTCTTATTGTCGCCTCTTTAGCTGGTGCTTTTGGGTCGTCCTTTCTATACGGTTACAACCTCTCTGTGGTGAACGCTCCTGCTGTGGTAAGTGACTGAAACAACGGGAATTTAATATCAATAGAGGACGTCCATGCCCAAATAGTTCACGTTGTTCAGCTTTTATAATCCGCTTAATATGGTAGAAGAGGTTAAATAAACTATTGTAACTTTTGTTTGCCACAAAGGTTCTTTCTGCTCCTTATGAGGTTTTCAGATAGATCCAGTATCTGACAGGAGATTAAATGCTGCTTTTGAGCTCAGTGTGTGCACATGGTTTCTTTTTTGTTCTCCTCAAGCCAAGACTAACACTACATCTTCTTATATACCTTTTGTGTGTGATAAGATGTTTTAAATATCTATCTGACTGCTGAATATGCAGCAGCTATGCACATATTCAGCAACTTTTGTTCACACTGCTCTGTTCCAGAGAGTTGCACAACGTTTCATTCTCACGCTACAGAGACTATAAATAATGTCTTTGGCTTCCTCTTAAACAGTGAGCCTCCCCTCCTGCGTTACATGGTGATGCCTTGTTTGGTTCCGCATGTTCTTCTGTTGCCCGTCTGTTGGCTGCAACATGTGGAGCGTATCTGAGGGACAGAGTGCTACAAGATCAGTCGGCATTATTTGGATTTGATTAAAATACCAGTTATCGCAAATAAAAAGCTGAATATTTTGTAATTACATTGGCCATCCAGAGAGCCTCATAATTCAATCAAGTGTAGCATTAAGCAATTCAATGGAACTGCAAGCAATGCTTAAAAAAATTGTACATTTTGACACCTAACTGTTGAAATTCTAAAGAGGAATCTAAAAAGACTCTTTCCAAAGAAAGACTCTTTCTTTTTGCCTCCTTTTATTGAAACCTGTTATTAAAATGTATGACTAGATTTTCACCTGAGCACCTTGGCCATATCAGAAACGGACACAATATTCATGCAAATGATGAAAGAAGATTTTTTTTTTCAACTTGTTTCATATGTTGTAGTGGGTAAACAATGAAAGACTGGTGAGGAGACAGGACATGTTGACTGATCAATTATTCCAGCTGCCAAAACACTTGCTGTGCAGAACCCATAAGGAATGGCAGGTTGTGACTCTTAGACTTGCGCCACATAGGCGTCACTGTGGACTTGTGTCCTCCCAAAGAATTACTGCCTTCCTTGTTATCTGTATACCTAAAGAATTATCGCTTCCCATGTTATCTGTAGTGCATGCGTAGTAGCCCATATTGTAACCTATTAATGTAACCTTAACCCTTCCACCCCCAAAACCTCACCATGGGCCGATGCTCTGTGGTGCCTGGAACAGCCTGGTTGCTTCCCCACAAGGTTCCTGGGGTTATCCTTGTGTTTCAGAGATCTGAAGGTACTAAACACCTAACCACTTTGTTCCAGAGCGGTGTCTTCTACCTCTGCGTATTCTAAGTATCAGTTACTGCTGTTAATATATGTGTACTGCCTTTGATAAATTGACAGCTAAGAGGATTATGAACAGACTCACCCCGTAGGAAGTTACGGTTGTGTACTTGGTAGCTTCTGGGAATTTTCTTGAAGTTCTCAGTACCTGTTGTAATGATAAAACACGGCAGACAGACTGGATGTTTATTGTAGTATGACGGTTTGTATGAATCACTTCACCCTGCAGTTATCAGGAGGTAAATGTGGCTTAGAAGGAAGTGAGCTTCTGGGAGCAATGGCATTGATGGTCCTGGTGATACGTGTCCTTCCTCCACAATATCAGTACTGTCAGTATAGCAGAGAGAGTGATCTGACTCTTAAATTTTGTTTTTAATAGACTGTCTTGGTAATCAGGACTCTCCTGCCATTTTCTGCAGAAGCAAAGGAAAGAAAGGATGACAGAAAATGTTGTTTGGCAACATGCAGGTGGTTAGACGTGAATCACGCAATAAAGTTAGAGTGGCAATAAAAGGGCAGGTGGAGAGGTGAAGCCATGTCACAATTAATGCTGATTTCTGAGCATCCTGGAAATTTTGGCATTGCCGATTTTTGCTTGATGTCTTTTTTGAACTGAATCTGGTCACCATATTGATGGCTTTGGTCATACCGTTGACAGGTACACATGAAGTCTGCCCTGTTCTAGTGAGTTGTTGCAGTGGTTTTGAGAACTTCATGTCTTCCTTATTCGTGTTAATGCCCCATACATTAGCTGGGGCTAAGGAGTAGTCTTAATGATAGATGATACTGATACTGGGGATGTATATGGTTGTGCTGGTTCAAGAGTAGAAAGTCAGGTGGTCTCTGGTCCCCTCTTTCAACACCAGGATTAATCTATGCCATCTATTTGCTTAGCACAGGCCGTTTGCCTGTCTGTGTCCCCTGAGCTGCAGTGACCAGGTTAAGAGAAGATCTGGACTCTGTCCATATCCATGGTGGGGAGAGGGGAGCTGTACCGACGTTATGCTTTCTGCAGCACAAGCAAACTCGCCTTTGCTCCATCTTTATTTCCCCTATGTGTGGGCTGTGTGTCATCGGCTTGCTGTAAGATGACCCTTTGGGAATACTAAGGTGATGTGATTGAAAAAAAATCATAAGAGGGCTGATTTTAGCTGTAGATATACTTTTATAAAGGTGCTATCTGTATTGGGAATGCAGTATTTCCCTAAAAGTAGTAAGCTGAGTGAGTTAGAAACTTGGCAGGGCAAATAACTTGAACTAACTTGTTCTGGTCACGTGTGACACAGAGCCTGCATTAGTAGTACTGAGTATCTCCGTGTAGGATGCTGGGTGTCTTCTGAACCTGGTTACTTCAGCACAATTCCTGTCAATGTCTTGAATCATTCAGCCTTAGAGAAGGCCCTGTACGGGGCTATGAGAGGTATTTAAAAAGGGCTTGATAATGACTGTTGACTAAAACATGGGCTGTTCCCTGGATACTGGAAGTGAACACATCAGCATTATCACTGAGCTGGGTGGGGGAAGTTCGTTTAAGACTGGAGCTGAAGGACGGCATTTGTAAATTCCTGTGGGCATTTCCTTTCCGTGCTCAGTGTTCTGCCAGCTCGTCAAATGGGAGGGAAAGTCCCGTGCGGTTCTCAGCGCTAACCCTTAGCGCAAGTCATCTCGTCAGGTATGAGCGTCAGTCAAACGTCTTCGTTGTTGCTAGGAGAAATAAACTGCAAGAGATCTGCGCAGAGCTTCCTTGGCCCTGCCGACTAGCGCAGGGTTGGAGAAAGGGGTCAGTTCCCGCTCTGTCCCTTGTCTGTCCCTTATCTTCCTGGGAGGAAGAGCAGTGGCCCATCACAGGAGCACATCGTGCTTGATCATATGAGAAATCCAGAATTAACAGATTCCATTGGCTTTTTCGTTTTATAGGCTGTAGGTCTATAAAACCGCTGAGTGTGAACTGTGCCGAGTGTGAAGCATTATCAGAATTTATTAAACACATACAGGAAAATTTGGTAATATAAAGACAAATGTTTTGAGTGAATATAAGTTGTCTTTTTCTGAGCTGCATTTTTAGAATTCATTATACGGGCCATTTCTCAGCAAGGTCTGTGGAACAACAATACAACGATGTGCTTTGTTCTTTGTACGGGGCGAGAAATCCCTGCTACTTATTGCCACACAGTTGCTGCCTTCTTCCTGCGTGAGTTTGCATTTCTGCATTCCTTGAAGACTAGCTTCTGGGAAAGTGCAGAGATGTATAGCTAACTGAGGCAGTTCGATAACCATCGCTGTGTGTGAGTAGACCTCATAACTCAAGGTCAAGCTCAAGGTCTTTTTTTTTTTTTTTTTTTTTTTTCCTTCTCTCCCTTGATGCAAGTTACTTACAGTTGGAGTGCAAGGAAAACTCCCTTGTGCTTCCATCCCTTGCACTGCTACCTTAATGAACTGAGGCAGCAGTATATGAGCTATTGATACCAATCAGCTACTATTCCTTCTAGGTTTTGATTAGAGGATAAGATTTTTGAAAAGATATTTTTGGTTTTTAACATTATTCAGACAACTGTTTGAAATCCCAAAGGACTTCATAGAATTCAGTAGACTTCTGTGATTGTGTTGGATTTATTTTGTATTTTTCATTTTTATTTTCAAGTGCAACTCCTCAAAACCTGTATGTGTTAATAGGTTACCATTTGTTGATGGGAATCCAGACAAAGGTGATGTACTGCTGCATATCAGGATGTTTAACTGTTATTCTGGAGTGTTCTAGTTTGTACTTTTTTTCTTGAATACTTTCAGTTATTTTATGTCTCTTTGTGAACAAAGCTATATTGAGAGCTACTTTACAAGAAAATTAGTTATAGCATGAAGGGAAAACAATTTTCATACTATTTTGCATCATTAGCATTACCAAGAAATGCTAATAATGTTCTAAAAATGTCTTAACTTAGTATTCATTACTATCAGAAATGATCTTCAAATAAGCAAGTTGTCTGAATCTAAATTTAATCTGAGTATTGATATGAAAGAGAAAGAGGATGTATTACTGGATTTAGTGGCAGATTCATTTGGAACTTTACTGTGGAATTCTTTTAAATAGACCAAACATCAAGTTGATTATTTTTTTCTCTAAAAATGTGCTTCACAGAATTTTCTGGCTGGTTCTGGTTTTCAAGTTGTTGTAAAAAATAAACACAAACAAACCCCCTCTTTTTTGGCCTATGTTAACAATTAAGAAGAAAAGCTTATTTCTTAGCTAAGGAACACAAATCTTTTGACTAATGTAAAATACTAGACTTATTCCAATCTCTTTCCTACCCTGTTTCACTCTATGTATGGTTTTGTCATTGCTCCCACCTTTTCATGTTTTTTCTGTCTGTTTGTACAGAAGCATATAAAATAGTATTGGAGAAATAAGATATCCCTGTCTTCCCTTTAATTCAGGACACGATACCAGTAACTTGATAGACAGAAGGCAGTACACAGGATGTTCTACCTTCACCTTTCTTGCATACTTTGCACGTGGAGAAACAATAAAATCCTCAAATTAAAAATTCTACATGTACAAGGCTGGAATATTTAAGATTTGAAATTCCTGGCCTAAATAGGGAAAGTATGGTGGTAGGGTTTATACTGCTGACTGCTGTCCCAGGATAATTTAGTAATGATGACATGATGGAGGAAATCTGAGAAGACACTAGGGAATGCTGCCAGGATTACACTTTTAGATACTGGAGAGCTTGTCTGGGAGCAGAGATGTAAAATGATTCAGGACATTGCACAAAGCTGCAATAGTGACCACGAGGCACTTACAGCTCTGTAAGGAGCAGTGAGCCTCCCGAATGGTATCATACCTTTACCTTGTTTCTAAAGGGGATCTGCATAGAAATGAAGCTTGACTAAAAGGAAACTAAATAGGCAATGTCTTTGCAGATGGTGTAGACACTATGTGAAAATGTCATACTGATGATACGACACCTTTAAATTTTAGACAGATGAAGAAACTCTGGCATGATTAAATCTCAGAGTAAGGGAAGTTGTTAAAGACATCCTTTAAAAATTGTGGTTGTGTCTCATGAGGAAAGTAGAAAAAGAATGTAAACTCTGACAAATTAAAACTAATGCTTTTGATTTCAAACAGAAGACTTGAAGATGTAGGGCCAATAGATCATGCTAAAAAAGAGTGTTCAGAAAATAAAGATGGAGCAAGAAAAGTGTATTAATGTTTTGGATTGGAAAAGCTTGGGGAAGTTCACATACTGAAACCCTTCTTTATGTGAGATACATTAGAGACACCATCAGAAATATCAGAAGGGATATGAAATAAAATTGCTGATAATTCTAGAACAAATTACCAAATTATCTTAGTATTTATTCAAAAGTGATAAAATAACCCAAGATACAAGCTGTGCATCACAGCTTCTTTTAAATAGCCTCAGTCACAGAGGAATAGAATTGGAGAATGTGACTTAAAATTTTTTTTAAGGCAAAATTTTGGAAGATATAAGCCAATAATTAGATATTTGTACCTGGAAAACTAATAAAAGCTACAGTAGAAGAGTGAGAAGTTGGGAAAGAGTCAATATGACTTTTGTGACAGAGAATTGTTATGCTTCAGGAATGCACTGAAGTTTTCCAAAGATTCACGAGGCACTTGGACTATCTAGAGGTACTCTGGAAGGGCCCTTATTGAGGACTCTTAAGGAAATGAAGCTGCCATGGGAGAAAAGTGTAAGTCTTGGGATAGCTGAAGAATTAGAAGATGGGAAATGTCAAGTCTCAAATTTGCATTTCTTAAGGGAGGCAGCTTGTTTTGTAGAATGTCTTGTATCTGGATCATAGGTGTCTGATTTCATGTTTAATACACCTTTAACTACTGAAAAAGAAGCTGCTTGCATTGTTTAGCAGCCTGAACTTCATTTAAAACAGTACTTATGTAAATTTGAAGGGGATAAGCTATAACTTATCTATAGAAGTGAATTTCAACAGTGTGTCAAAGCCAGCTCCTTTGGACTGATACTGTTCCCCCCCCCCCATCAGTATCAAACCAAGAACTGTCAGCTCTTGCCTTCCTCTTCTAACAGTTATTTTTTTGTCTGCAAATTCTTTAAGGCTCAAATGTTTTCTTTTATGGCTTGGCTTAGCAGGGCCTTGATTTTGTATGGCAACCAGATGCTGCGGTATCATAAATATGACATAGGTATAGACACCACCTCTCTTCTTCCCTCAGTCCATGAAATCCATTTGTTTTCAATTCACTCCATATTTAAACTAAAGAATTTGCTATAAAAGTACTCACTTTTAAAAATCTCATCCCTTTGAATAATCTAGACTTGTAAAAGTCACTTATTTTCAAACAGATTTGAGAACTGGACTGAAATATAAGACTGACATATAAAATACAAGTAATTTAAATGTATGTTGTTTTGTTGTGAACATTATGTAGGCTTTCACTGAAAATATTCCTACTTCTGTAACTTTTAAAGCAGCTTTAAAAAATTTCAGTCAAATTCCATAGGTTACATATGAATCGGAGTGAAACACCAAAGTGGTAGAAATGACAGAAGATAAATTGTTTCAGTGTTGGAGTGAAATTCCTGGTCTCATTTTATAGCTTTTGTTTTAATGCAATTTTCATGCACTGGAACAGACACATTTCTTCTTGGTGCGAAGACAGAAAGTGCATTTCATTTATTGTGCTATGTTGGGATTTGGTGTTTGTCGTGTAAGGCAGAAGGTTTAAGTTATTTTCCTGGATGCTTATAAATACTCTACCTATTCCTTTAATGAGTCCAACATCTGTTTTATTATTGGTATATATCCACCAGTTGCTGCAGTTCTGGGATTGGAATATGACTTGGGGTGATGTCCTACCACTGAAGGTGGGCTCTGCTGCCTTCTGCCCGTTGGGCAGCCCCAGGAGGGTGGTCTTGGCAGGCCCTTTGACATGAGGAGTGAGCCTGGAGTGGGGATGCTCAGCTTGCTACTTCACATCCCAAAACTGCCTCCTACGCATAGAGCTGCTGCCTAGGAAGTCTTAATTTCTGTGTCTTTGAACAAGTATTCAAAGAAATGCTTAGTGGAAGAGTGCTCATTTTCTGTGGTAGCTCATCACCTGGAATATTTTCTGTGCATGTGTATTTGCACAGATTTGTTAAAGCAGCAGAAGAGCACTGAGGCAAAGTAAGGGTCAGTAGATAGGGGAGATAACTGAAGGATGTTACTTGTGTTGCAGAAAGCGCATGTACAAATATGTGGGGATATTCTTCATTTTAAACTCCCCCTAGACGTGTTAACGTGTGGCTTTTGGTGCTCTATCCTGTAAGACAGATCCAACTCATCCCCTCATGAGAATCATGTTGCCCTCTGGCAGCTACTGGTGACAGCTCCCCTCTTCTTTACTTCCAGGCCACCAATTTCTGCCTGGTCACCAATTTGTAAGATATTTTTGCCTCTGCCTGCTGCATGGCGAATTCTAGCTTTCTTATGTTGCCCTTGAAAGTGTTAGTCTAGGATGCTTCACTTGCCTTGGGTTAAGTATATGTATGTGGCTGGTCGGCAGAGCGTGGCTGAGGTGCAATGACCTATCGAGTGCAAGCGGCCCCATCATGTGCCTTAACCTGTGTTCAGACTGAAATGTTTGTATGTGTATACGCTGTTAATGTTGTGGTGAAAACCTAAATTGTATTGCTAGTGCTCTATAGGAGCCTCGCCTTTATAAACCTCTTCTGCATTTGTGTCTACCTGTGGGTTTTTTTCCACCCTGTTTTTGACTGGTTGGTGGTTAAAATTATGTGTGCTTTGACAGGTTTGGGTCATCTGTATTACAGTTGCATCTAGAGGTGAGACTCTGCCTTTTGTAATGGGAGAAAGGATGATTTCTGCAAGCAAACAGCTATGTCTTGTGTTTTTTTTCTATCAATTGTGTTCTTAAAGAGTGATTTTTTTCTTTACAAGTGTTATGTATTCATTTTCAGTATATCAAGAGGTTTTACAATGAAACTTGGCAAAGAAGATATGGCTTCTCAGTGGAGGAAGGCACGCTGACACTCCTCTGGTCCATAACTGTCTCTATTTTTGCCATTGGTGGCCTTGTGGGTGCCATTATTGTCACCCCAATCGTGAAGTTCTTCGGACGGTAAGTGTGTCGGAAAACCACTTTCTAAAGCTATTCTTTGCTTGGTCTCTCTAAAGAGATTTTATGTTATTTTATTAAACAAGAAAACCCACAAAACTGTGAAGAGCTCTACTATAATGCAAATTTAAACATTTTGAGAGTGTAAAAACTCATTTCTGAGAGTTCTAAACTTCCAAGAGTAAAATTAGTTCTTCTGACCTCCGTATGCATCATCTGAGTTTGCAGCGGCCATTTCCTCTGAATTGGCAGTGGGTTGGGATAACAAGGAAGTTCAATAGTCAAGAGTGCAGAAGGAAAATACCATAAAATAAAAAAGATTTCATAAAGGATTGGCAGATTTTTTGTTCCATGAGTCTGCTGAGTTTCTCACCCTACACAGATAAAGCTATAAACATGTCTCATTTGCTTCTCAACAGCATTTGTTGTCTTTTGGTAATAAAAAATGTGGATTTTCTCTTTCTTTCCTTGTGTCAACTTTGACTATAGTTTGAAGAAGCAGACTAGAGTAAAATTCTTGTTTCTTGCTTCCACATTCTTAGTGGAATTCTCTTCCCTGCTCAATGACATGTTTGACTAATGGTAAATCTCAATCATAGAAAATCTTAGTATTCTAGGAATGTCGGGGTCAGTGTGCATTTGCATTTCCCTGCCAGGTAGCAGCTAGATATTTTCCATCAAATTTTTGTTCTGTACAATTTTCCAAAGAGAATTTGGTAAGCAGTTTGTAATTTCCCTATGCTTAGTATGGACTTATAAATAAATAAATAAATGTATGTTCTTAGCTGCCCATTGTGCATTTCATTCTATTTAATTGTAAGTTCCTTAGTAGGTGATAATTTCTGTTCAATTAAATCACTGAGTAAGGTCATCACAGAGGCTCATATATATAGGCATCCACCTCCACTGTTCTTAATTGTATTCTACATTTTGACTTTCTCCATCACTTTACATTGTGCTCTCCTAAGTCTAATTATCCAATCCTTGTTTAGATTTTTTTTTTCCTTCATTGTCCCCAGATTTTCTCCAACTTGTCCACATCCCTTTTTTCACCCCAAACAGTGTGGTTCCAGGTTCTTCCATTTCATGCTTACAAATCCTTATTCACTGCTCTGTAAATCTGTGATCCACTCTTCACTAATTTATTTTGTCCCATCAATTCACCACTTAATTTTCAATTCTTAAATATTTTTCATAGTCACTTTTTTTTCAGTCTTGCAGCTTCTTGTGCCAAATCACCAATTTGGCTTTTACACACTTCTTGAATATATGAACCTACCTCTGAGTTGTACAGATTAATTCCTGGAAGTGTCACTGAAGGGTCTGTGCTTTATATAAAAAGTGAAGTGGAATATGAGTTCATAGAAGATTCAGATCTTTGGTGAAGAGTGGAATGGCTTTGTGCACAAGGTTGTTAAAGCAGTGCCTGATATCAGTTGTTTGAATACCACCGATGGGTGCAGGTCATATTTCCAAGGTAGGGTTTTAAAGCTTGGTGGCTTGTCCCTGTTTATTATGTTTATCGCTGAGAAATCATGAAAATAGCACTCTCAGATACAGTGTAAGGGTGTTCGATTAGAGGTTGGAAGGAATTGCACCTCTTGCAGATAGACACGGGGGAAAGACTGCTCACCAAAGTGTGATTCTCGAGTTTGCTGTGTGTTTAGCACACCTAGTCTGGTCTAGGAAAGCAGACTGACACAGCAGTACAGTAACTGAAGGGCACGTTAAGTGTTGACAGAACAGTAAAATACTTTCACCGTAAAATTGTTCAAGTGTTGGTTGAAGAGTTGCAGTGCATCGCTCCACTTAGGCTGACGTGGAGTGATGAATGAAAGGGGATCGAAAGCGTTAGTCGGAAATAATGTATGACTTTGAGAAGAGTCTTATTGCTCTTACTGCTGAAAGACCAATAACGCAATTTTCAAAAATGATTTGCATTACCAAATTCTTAGGTCCTATTTATTTCCAAAGAGGTTCAGGGTAATATTTTCAGAGAGAACCTTTATTCACCTAAGTAGAAATCCCGTTTTCAAATGTGACTTTGGCACTTGATAATTTAAATTTGCTTCTGCTGCTGAAGAGCAGCTGCTGTTGCAGATCATAAACACTGAGCGCTGCACGCTGAGGACTGCCGAGGCCACTGCTAGGGAGGAGCTTGCAAATGAGGGATAAGGCCTTTCATCTAGCCCAATAAGCCATTTTGAATCTGAAGAGATTAAAGGAATTCATCTGGATTATTTTAGTAATGCCAGCACTTCTTTTTTTCTGAAGTGACCTACTGTACTTGAAATAGTGATCACTATTCATCTTGCTATTGACTTTGACAGCTAGTTATTTAACCCCTGAGTTTCCTTACTACATTTGTTGTATAAGGTATCATACTTGCTCCCTAAGATGAGCTTCTAGATTCTTTCTTATTACTAAGTTTTGAGGCAACAATGCATTTTTGAGGGAACTGTAATTCTACCATTTTACTAGTTTGGAATATTAGACAAATAAGCAGATTATTAATTCCAATCTCTAAGTAAAATCAATGCAGCTGTGGAGGGCAGGTACCTGGTAGGACCATGTTCTGGGCTCTGTGGAACTTACTGGTACTATGAGAGCAGGTGATGATTTTTGAAACAATGAGAGATTAACTGTCTGTGATCTTTGCAAAAAGCCAAGGGCAATTCTAGGGGAGGGATTCTCAATGTCCAAAATACCTTAAAAAAAAAAAAAAAGAAAAGAAAAAAAAAGAAAGAAAAGAAAGAAAGAAATCCCTGAAGTTTAGATCTATTTGTGTCTAGCTGATGGGTGAATTCTGTATTGACTGAGATGCTAACAGAAATTGTGATTTTTACTGAGCAAATGGCTCTTCTCTTAAGACTGCCTTAAGACTTGGGTATCAAATTGGAAATTGCATTCCTGCAGCTGGGACAGATACCTAGCCACAAGAGAGAGACAGTTTTTGGTACTAGATTGCAAAACTTACCCTTTGGGTTAGGATGTAACTGCTTGTGACAAGTCCTCTGTGTTCAAACAATCAGAAGTTTTTGGAAGCAATTTCCTGTTGGAATGAATGCGTACGCTTCATCCCCAAAGCTTTATTTCTTCTGGCTGGAGACAATGCTGAATTATTGGAGTAGAAGGAAAACGCTTCACATTTAAATGGATGTTAATCTAGTGCTTTTAGTGCAAATGCTGCAGCAGACGTGGCTGGCCACAAACCATTTGATTAATATACACATGATGTAAAAAAGAAAGCAGTGATTATCTTTCTTTTTAGTCTACTTGGCACATCCCAGGGCTGTTTTCACATAGCGCAGTATGTGGGAGGCTGGGCGGCCGCCTGTGCCCGGGCTCCCACTCCTAGCTCTGGCGCTGTTTTGCAGGTTAGCTTTGGGTCGAGTCCTCTTCGCTCCCCAGTCCTCTGTTCACCCGGTTCCCCGTAAAGATACCGATACACTCTGTAACCTTCAGCAAGACTGAAATGTGCTATGCGAGAGCTAGGCAGAGCATTTATAGTTTAATATGTCTCATGTGCCTTCTGGACTATCGGTCCATCGGTTTGTGATTTGGGATGTTAAGGAGATGATTAAGTTGTCCGACACGTCAGTGCGTCTGTACTGATGTACTGTGCATGTGGTGAGCACCGTTATCCAACACGATCCGTCTGGAGTCTCCCAAGGGCAAGTGTCTGCTGCCACGGCCTGGGAAGCGTGGTGTCTTTATATCACTTACAGCGGAGTTACACAAGCAGCAGCTTGCGGGTTTTTCTGTTTTGTTTGTTTTTCATGGGTCATATTTTTTGAGTAATGCAGTTTTGAGTCTATATGACCAGGAAAGCATGGCGCTTTATCACTGTAGCGATTTTCATGTAGCGTGGCCTGGTTGGAGCTAAACTGGGGCCATGCGTAGAGTTTGGGGAGCTTTATTTTATTATATTTTTTTCTGTTCTTTGTTGCATAGAACAGGTGGTCCTTGGGCAACTTCATCTGTAGAAACGTGCATTTGGTAGGGTTTGTTTTTAATGAAAAAGTAAGAATGTAAAAACTTCAGATGAATCTGTAACACTTGTTTGACCTGGATGAAACTTTTTTCTGTTTTTTGGCATTAATTATCTCCCTTCAGCCTTTTCAAATCATATCCATCTGAAAAATCTCTTTTTAATGGGTAAAATCAGCACACTTGATAGTTGAATTATATAGGCATATGTTTTAAATGGGCCAGATCTCTTCTATTTGATCTTCTATTTTTGATGTTTGATCTTCCATTTATTAATGAAAAAAAACATCACTGACAAGCAGGAAAATTAATTAAATACAAACATTAAAATATTTCCTGTTAAAAATATGTTGATCTGTTGTAAGAAATTGGACAACTTTTTTCAATAGGTGGGAAATTTCCATTTGGTACTGTGTGCTGAACTTGAGAAGAATGTGGATTCCTGTTACCTCCTTTTGGTAGAGAAAAAAGTGAAGAGGGAGCCTTTCTGGTCAAACCTATTCTCTCACATGGAAATTGCAATACTAACAGATTGCAATCCACCAAGGATACTAACAGATGTAAAAACGCTTGTATATTTTAACAAAAATGGATATTCTCAGCCTGTGTCAATTACCATCAAAGTTAGTGGATTCCTTGCAATTTGTATCATCATTGAGGTTTGTCCAGATCTTAAACTAAAATTTGTTTTCAAATCAGTTGTTTCCTTCATTTACTGTTGTGCAAGGGATCGGAGGCTTCGCTATAGAATTGTACCTTGAAAACCAAAACTAGACCATGCTCAATTATGTGGCTGCAACATCTGGTAGAGACAAAACTCCGTTGTTTTATCATATATAGTTAAATGAAGTGACTCATAGATGGAAAACGTAGGGTAAGACCCTTCTCTTGCCCCATAATTGTGAAAATTACAGTGTTTTGTCATCCATCAGACCCTAGGCGGTGCAGAGCAGGGCTGTGGCCATGGCTGTGCTGTGGGGAGACCTCCACCAGCAAGTCCTTAGCTGGGCTCTGGCCCTGCCCAGGAGCCATCAGAAACTTTCAGTCACTCGCAAGGTTGAGCTTGATGATAACAAATTCTCCAGCTGTTTCCCTGCAGGCTGTAATTTAGCAGAAAGCCACTTAAATCCATGTTTGTGGAGAGATAGCAGGATGTGTACTTAGATGGCAGTGAGTCTTTGAGCTCTGGGCAGATTTGCTACTTAATCTCTCAATAGAGAGTAATTGCAGCAGAGCTTTGGATCTTAGGTCTTAAACCAGTTTGCTTCCATGTGTTCAAAAAAATCTCATCTTGTATATCACAGTGAAATGCTTGAGTGTCAAAGACCTGTGAAATCCGACATAAAATTTCTTTTATGAAGTATTTCTTTCTGCAGAAGTTATCATACTTGTGATTCACTGTTGAAATAATGAATCCCTCAAACCTGAGCGAAAATGACTTCTGCAAGATGAAAACTGTAAGAAATAAAGCAGGCGATATGGAATGGATGAGAAACTGAGATGTTTAGAAAAAACTTAAAATGTATTTTCATGTTGGTTGTCTTTGCAATGGATTCTTTTTACTTCAGTGCAGTAATTTTACATAAAGAACAATTCTGGAAGATTTTTTTCACCCTTTATTTGACTATTTTTGAATGAAATAATTTAGAATTTGGAAAAAACAGATAAGATGTATAAAAAAAATTTTTGATTAACTCAACAGTTTTTGGAAAGAGGCTCATTTTTGTCACTCCTGTGATTCCCAAGTGCTTTTTCTAACTCTACAAGTAGTAATTTTCATCAATGTATATATTTAATACGACAGGGTTTAAGGATAAATTATAATAGCTTAAATATATCAATGTTCGAAAGATCTCCAAATGGCAGAAACTATGTATGTAGCATTAGCATGCCTATAATTATGTCAGTTTATTGCTACTTAGAGTATATTGTTTCCTACATATGCACATCTACCCAAGGATGTATGTTTGTGTACGTGTATAAAGTCTCCGGTATGGCTCTTGCATTTTTAGGATGTATAGGATGGTGGATTGCCATGCCTTTGAAGTACATATCTTTTGGTTATGATGTTGGGTTTTTTTAAAGAGGTGGTATGGATTTGCTCCCTGTATTTGATATAGGTTTGGAACAATGTGGATATTGGATACAGTGTTGTACTCTGGAACTCCATCCAACAGGTAGCAGGCAGTGTTTGTTAGGCGGTACTTGGTTTTATTTATGAATATTTCAGAATCATAGCTAGTGTTCTTTGAATATGATTAGGGTTTAATTGTCATGATTTTGGCATCCATGTAAAATATCTTCTGCTTTCAGGAAATGTACGTTGCTGCTCAATAACGTATTTGCAGTTGTGGCCGCACTGTTGATGTCCCTCTCTTCATTAGCGGGGTCGTTTGAAATGCTTATACTGGGCCGCATTATAATGGGTGTCGATGCAGGTAAGCTTTTCTCCTGCTGTACCTATGTGTAATGTTTATGCTGTGCACAATCTTCCTCCTCTCCTCCAGTGAGGTCTTTCCGTATATTACAGAGGCAAGTCAAGGACTACCCACACTGATTTCAGGGGGACAAAGCTGCAGAACAAGGATGAGAGGATCTGATTTTCACTGAAGACACCCAAATGGATACTAGCCACAACAGTTTATCCTGTTTGTTCCTTCTCTTGCCTCCTCCCACCCCTAGAATACATCTACCTTCATGCCGTGGAAATCTTTGTGTTAGGAGTGTGTGGTCTACTGATTAAAACTGCTTGCTGTTTTGCACTTAGGAGTTTTGGGATCCCAAGCTAATACCAGTAGGATTAAGCTGAAGATATGGAACACTGAAGTTCCCTTCTAGCAACGTTGTCTTCTCAGTGTTGACATCAATTGTGGAATTGTTACTGCACTCAAATATTCCTGCATCAAGCAGGGTACTCTAATATTCTCAGTAATTCCACTGATCACTGAATGGTGATAAATATTTACCTAATGTGGTGCAGACTTCTAGGTGAATTAAGATGGTGTTAGCCTCTCAGTATAATTCTGTGAATGTGAAAAATGAAACATGCTTTGACTTCTGCCTCATGAAGCCCAGCTTGTGCAAGCTCTGACTGTCTCACTGGTAAGCACAAGCTGCAGTTGCTTGAAGGCAGTTGTCTCTCCCAAGCAAGGTGCAGCCTGTGGGTAATTTTGGTGCTTGCTGCAAACTTTTGTCTCAAATTACCACCAGGCTGCTGAACATTTGGATCTTTGTAGGTACTGTCAATGTGCTAACCGGAGTTGTGCATTTTTTTCTTCTGGTTTTGAACAGCATTCTCCCCCTTATTTTATGCCTGCTTTTACAAGTTCATCACATCTGTAAGTCTGTACTGAGATGAATATCTGCTAATACTCTATACAGTAAAAATGTTTCCTTTGATACTATCTGCTGTGTGTGCTTGGACAACTGCTAAGTGTTGGGGCTTTTTTTGTTTTATTTTTTTTTTAACTTGTACTCATGTTAACTTAATTTTGCTTACTTTGACATGAACAAATTTAAAATGTAAAATCCAGTTTCATGGTGATTCTCATCTCTAGTAACCTTTGTGGCTTCTCTTCAAATAGCAGCCCACACACATCTCTGTAGATACGTAATACAGATAATCAATCTAATGGTTATTAAATGGCGCAAGAGTAATTAGGCATGCAGAGAAAATAATTCTTATTATCTGTGGATAGATTTAGTTCTGTTCTTTGCAGGTTTTTATACCACATTTGTGAGCAGATTACTACTTGGACTCCTCTCAATAGACATAATGAAAAGGCAGTTAGACTCAATTTATTTTCTTTTTTCTTTCTTTCACAGGCATTTCTCTAAGTGCTCTTCCCATGTATTTGAGTGAAATATCTCCCAAGGAAATCCGTGGTTCATTGGGTCAGGTCACAGCAATCTTCATCTGTATTGGTGTCTTCACTGGGCAAGTGTTGGGGTTGCCAGAAATATTCGGGAAAGTAAGTATTTAAGAGAGATTTTCTGCTGTGAAAGAACACAAGCATGTGTTTTGACTGAGTTCTTTACAAAAATGGAAAACGGAACCATTGTGTTTTCTTTAGAAGCACTTTGAAAAATGCTTTCTTCTATGCCTTTAAAAAGTGTGTGCGCAACTGAGTTTGGTAGATGTGGCAAGTAATTTTAACAGCTTGAGTGGCTTCTATGTGCATATGTGTCTTTTCTCACTCTGCCCCCATTTCTTGATGTACTTTTCTTTTGTGATTTGCACTGCATTCCTGTTTCTTTAGGTACCACAAAAGCACTTAGAGCTTTTGCATAATTCGTTTAAAATTCTTTGAAGTGAGATAGAGCTGTTACAGGCTTAGCATTTTTACAAGAACCTGAATGCAAGGACTTGCCCAATGATTATGGTGCTTCCTGTAATACAGTCACTGCCGTAGACCAGCAGGTGAAAGAACAGGCCGCTATGCCCCTCTATGGAAAGAGGAAAACCCGTTCTGATGAATGAGGTTATTTTCCTATCCTAGGCTGAGATTAACTCAGTGGCCACTGGATGTCATCGTTACTCTGAATAAATGAAGCTGAGGTTTGCTCAGGCTGGCACTTGGAAATGATTTTCCTCTGGAGATGAACCTTTGAAATGTGCAAGCACCCCTGTTCAGTGAAACCTGAAACCCCCTTCCGACAGCTGGCCCGGGTGGGAAAGAGCTCGAAAGTGAGAGTAGCTTGTCCTCCCGCGTCCTGCGCGGTCAGCTGCTTTGGAAAGGGTGACTCCAGCCGCCCTGGCACTTTTATTTTTGCCTGGGCAGCTCTCCTGTCCTTGTCCTCCCTTACCAGCTTCGGCTCTCCTGAAGGCAAACGGGTTGATTCAGCTAACGCTTTTGGTAAAGCGCAGATACCCCACTCGCCCTGCCCCTTCCTCTATTAAAACGGATGTGGCTGTCTTTCATTGCAGATTTAAGCGGTGTGCAGATATCCCTTGCCTGCTTTGGAAGCTCGTCTGTCCTAGACAAGGGTGTTAAATGTCAAGAGGCCAATGCAACTGCTTAGAGTATGAATCAGTGCTTATGTAGTACACTTTGATTGACTGGTCGGTTTTTAAGCATACCTCACCTTTAATGGTGTATGTGTTTTGTGAAAAATCTCATTGCCTGTTAAATATGGATGAGAGATACTTATTCCTTAGTTCTAGCTCACTCTTTGAGTTTAAATTGCTCTTTTATTTGCATTCTCCCTTTCATCCCTCTCCGTTTTCATCACTCCTCCGTTATGGAGGTTGTGATGCTGTTCCCCCAAACTGCTTTTATATACAACTAATTAATATCAGACTATTAAAAATAACTATCAGTTTACATAAAAGGAAGTCTACTTTATCTGTAGAATTATTCTTTTTCAATTTGTGAGAGCAATTCCAGCATGCAGAAGTGGCAAAGTTTTGACTGGTGTAAATTACCATATTTCCAGCAAAGTTAATGTAGCCCTCTTGATTTTTCCAGCTGGGTTCCTGGGTATACTTTCCTTTTCATACATTAACAGCATTTAGCACTGAGTGGGAGTCTGCACAAGGAGCAGACATCCCTGCCGGGGGAACTGCTGCAGAGAGTTTGTGTGATGGATTCGCTTCTGCTGATGCTGGGAAGTGTTCAACATGATGGTCTCTCCTTTTTGAGTTGTTCAGCTCTTGCAAACTTCCCTTCTTCCTCCCTCCTGCCCCGGCCTCGCAAGCATCTTGCACAAATTTCTGTCACATTGATCTAGTTCAGAAATACGTTCAAGGCATTTGCAGACTATTTTCTAGATGTCAGCTTTGTCTGCATGACGCAGAGTCAGTGTTGTGGATGGACGGTCAGGTTTCAGTTGCTGACTGTTATTGCACTGCGTAAATGCAGACCCGATAATCTTTGAACTAATGCAGAAAACCGTCATAGCGCTGCAGTGAAAACAGGGTAGGAAAGGAAGTGCTCCCCTGCGCCACAGAGCCCAGAGCCCTGCTGTCCTCACTACGTTGTAATCTCCGTTGCAGACAGATTATCAGGGTTTGTCTTTAAAGATCATTGGGTGTTTCCTATCTCTTTACACTTCCTAAGTTTTTTACAGAAGGTGCAAGTGGTAGAAAATCTTCTCATTTTCATTCAGAATCTTTTTTCTTGGATAATTCTTTTGATTTCTACTCATTATTCTTTAGATCAAATGCTATTTTCCCCTTCATTTATTTGCCTCTCCCTTATTTTTTTCCAGCTATTTAAGTGTGATGGCCCTGCCCGTGATCTTCATCTTTCAGGGCAGATTTTGTCTCCTCTTATGTCCTCAATCCTCAATCTCCTTCTCATCCTAGATGTATCAATTCTAGTTTTAAGTTTGAATCCAAGAGACTAAAGTTTTACAGATAACCCAAATGAAATGTCACTTTTTTATAGAGTAATATATAATATTTCCTTATTTCTGTCCTGGGAATATTTTGGAGGAAGTGGGAATACTTTTGTCTTTTTTCCTATGTCATACCATATTGACATGAACTTGTCAAACACTACTCCATCCAATTTCTAGATCATGGTGTAAACAACTAGGTGTAAAAAAAAAAAATCTAACAATGACTCTAAAAAGTAAATACAGACACTCATTTGTATTCTGAATATGCAGACTTTTATTCTATTGGCCTCCAAAGCTACTAATTTTAAAGTATTGAGCCTGTAGAATGTATTCCTTTAGTGTGCACCACTTAACCAGACTGATTATTCCAAAGACGCAGAGCTGTAGTCACGACGCTGTCCCTTCTTACTGTGCTTTGATTTTCTTACTTTTGTTCCCTTTCCTATATCCTTCCTCCCACCCAAATTCCAGGCAAGAATCAGCGCTTTGAATAAAAGCACTGCTGTTATAACCTATGGCAAACCGTGTCTACGGTATCTCTCTTGAAGCCTAGGAAGTTACCCAACAGTAAAAGTTGGCTAGTGACCAGAATACAGAAGGCACAGAAGGTTGTATAGCAAGCTCAGCTTTTTGTATATCCAGCTGAAGGAGAAAACAGATATTGAAGATATGGAAAAAGTCAGACCTCGCTCTTCTTAAAACCCTGCCTTTTAGGTGGTTCAGTGATTCTGCAATTAAATCACCCAGTCGGGTTTTCTGACAGATTGTTGCCTACAGAGTTTGCTGAGCTTTGCCAGCTTCAGGCTTGAAAGTTCAAGTTTGCACTCACTCTCTTAAGGGGATATTTCCTGGCCTGGTTCTTCCATATCCCAGATAGCAGATCCTCAGTTATCTCAGTATCCTCAGCTCTCCCTCTGTAATTAACTCTTCTAGGTAGTCCTGCAGGTAAGCCTGTGTCCCACCCTGAAAGTCTTCCTGAGTGTGTTAACATGATTTAAATGTTATAGACCACTATGGTGTCACTTTCCATTGTTTCAGCTTCCTTGATGGACATTATTTTTTTATTTAATCAGAAAGGACTTATGAATATGTGTTTGTGATTGTTTCTGTATTCATGTTTTTTTTTATATATGTTGTGCTATTTCTGTCATCTGTATACCAATATGAGAGAGAGGAAGATGTTTCACTGTGTGAATGTATGGAGGATAGATAAATTCTTTTGTTTTTTTTTAATTAAACTCTAAGAGCCTGTATAGACCCTTATCCAACTCTAATTTTCTTTATAAGCCCCTTGAAAATGACATATTTAAAGTGATAGATAGTTCTGTGTTTAAGAAAGTTTATACAGGAATCTTTCATGTTGCTTCAATTACTTTACAAGTTCTTGTAGAAGTACAGCTTCACTTACACTAAAATAGACAGTGATGAAATAGCTAGGTTTGAAGTCTGGTAGTTGTAAGCTGTTCTGAAAACTAAGCTTTGATTTTGCTTGTCAAAGCTTCATTTTTAGTGTTTTTTTTCTTTTTCTGATCCTCCCTAAGACTCTAGACTCAAGGTTTTCTTAAAAACTGATGAGAAATTATAAAAGAGAAAAGCAAGCAATACTAATTTCCTCCAGGAACCACAGTCTGCAGGTGGACACCCGTGAAAAAATGATCTGTTTGAGACACTGGAAAGAATCTTTTATGTTAGTGTGATAACATAAATAGTGAATTGATCAATATTCCTCTTATTTTTCTGTGAGCTCTTCTGTTCTATACATTTATCTTCCTCTTGAACCTTGACTGTGGTCAGTTATTTGTTTTTCAAGCTATGGCTGAGAATTTATTTCAGAATACAGAGCTGAGAGCCCTTGTGGCAATAAGAGATAGAGAACTTAAGCAGGTGTCCTACAACTGCATGAAACAGCTTTATACTTCATGGACACATGCTGCTTATGGAATATAAAAAAAACGTGTTAACTGAAACTGAAGCATTTTACTTCTAACTTCTGTTAGAGCAGGATAAAGTCATGGATTAGTTTGTCATCTTCCAGAGTCACTTTAATTCCCAAATTGTTGTTCTATTTGATGATTTCAAACTTCTGGTTGCACAGAATAGAAAAATGTTAACGCATGTTCTCTCTAGTTATATTTCCAAAACACAACTAGAAATATAACTAAGTGCACATAGACTTGTGTATGATAAACTGCTATGCAAAGATCTCAGTCTACTGTATTGAACTTTTAAAAAGAGAGTTACTAGGGTGATTAAACCTATGCTAAATACTTGGATATACGGTTTAGTTTAAGTACATGAATAGCCTTGCTGATTGCAGTGGGACTGCTTAGATACGTAGAAACATGCAGCGTTGGAGCTTTAGTGACTCTATTGTAGCATATAAATTGCTAGTTATTAACAAGATATTAAGAGTAAAATTCAGTGTAGGATGTGGGAATAATAAACTAGAAATTAAGCTCATCAGTTTAGGACCCTAAACTTTTTTTGATCTCGAGGTACCTAAGTTTGGAGCAAACATCAGTAATGGCTGAGGGAGTATTTTCTCATCCTCCTGTAAAGACTACTGTGGTGACAAACTTGCAAAAGGAGACTTCAGGTTACCGTGGTCCCTGCATTCCTCTAGGCTGCTCAGCTGGTACAGAGTCTCTTAGAAGCACAGGGCAAAATCTCTTTATATTCTTGTAATAAATGCAAAACTGACTTACAGGCTGGAGCCTTCCCAGAAGAGTATTTTAAAACTTATGATAAGGATGCAGGAGACATACTGGTGCTTGTAAGTGACTGCTCAAATCCGTAAGGACATCATATCTGCTAAGAAGAGCTCAGAAAAAAAACTTGTGAAGAAAGAAACTTCTACATACAAATTTAAAACAACTACACAAAAAAACCCCCACTCCTCAGTGCTTATTGAAATAATCATAGTTTTCAGCATGTATTTGCCTATCTTTCTGAGCTGGGACTGATTTTGTGCATCTGTGTTTACATAATATGGAAATCTAACTGTATTTCCTGTACACTGTTACCAGGCATAGCAACTACAGATTTAAGAATTAGCTGAGGAAGTGAATTTTGGGGGATAGTGACCCTTTTTAACGGATACTCAGGATTCTTTTTTTTAACCTAGTGATGGGACATTTCATACGTCTCTGCACAATAGCACATAAGGTGCAGAGTCCCTCCTTGCTGAAGCAATTTTCCTGTCATATATCCAAGTACTGGCACATAATTACCAGCTGTGAGTTACTGATCAGGGGCTTGAGGTTGCCTCATGCAGTCATTGATGCAACCAAGGGAAACTAGTTTGCAGGTACTGGGCTAAGGAGGCAACACCTTGGTGACCCTGACAAGGATCTCAATATGCTGCCGGGGCCCTCTGGGGTGTTTCATGCCCACAGAAGAATTTACAACCCAGAAACTGTGTGCATGTCTGTCTCGTTCACGTGATTTTACCAAATTTGCCTCCATATTGGTAGTATCTATGGGAAGGCTAGACCTGCTCCCGGTCTGAGGGACACGGTGGGTGCTGTTGATGAGGTAACCACACTGTAGCTGTAACTGAGACATCAGGTAAGGTATTTTGCTTACATCTGTGGTGGACAAGATGATTTTTTTGTGCTCACTGGAAATTATAAATCAACATTTTATTAGTCCCCCCCAACAGACACAAAGGTATCTGTTTGACTGTTACCTATACAGGTCTCATGCACGAGGGTCTTTGTACTTGCAAAGAAGTCTCATTCCCTTAAAGATGTGCTGTGGGACTTTTAAGGTTTAAATTTTTACTTTTTTGTTAGACTTGAAAGAAATATTGGCTTTTTTTCAGTTATAGTAGTTGGCCTGATAAAAGGCAGTGCCTGTGTCTGCAAACTTCATCTTCTCGTGTGTTAGGTAGACTCTGCTTCTGTTGTTTATGAGGAAATAAACTTTTTGGATGATGATTTGCATGTCTCCTTAGTCCCGAAGTATCTGATAATATTTACAAATCTCTTATTGTTATATACAAATATATACAAATCTCAACCATTCTGAAGATACCTGGTGATTAATATTTCAATTTTAGTTTCCTTTGTCCTTTGTGAAATTGCACATATGCAATTTTATCCTTTACAAATTGCATATTAAGGCTGTGGTAAACTGATTGAGTATGCAGTGACAGTACTAAGTAGCAAAGTATATTTTTTGAGACTTGTTTTTCTTTCTTTGCTTTCAAAACCATTGACAAAATGAAAAATCAGGAGAGAGGTTCTTGACTGGTATTTTATTTTTGAAGGGTTTTCTTTTTTTAAACTCAAATGTCGAAACAAAATGAGACTTTTGAATCTAAACAGAATTGTTTCATTTAAAAGAAGTGTCAAGATGACAAGACTAACTGTTCCAGCTGTTTTTTAAATACTAAATGTGCTTTGATTTTTTTTTTTTGTCACTTTAATATATTTTGATTAACGTGAGTCTACATGCTTTGCTGAAATGAAATTTGTCAGAAATTCTACATAGGTCTAACATACTTCTACTATTTGTTTCTAAAGAAGCTCAACTATCTGTGCTGGCTGATTCCATTAAAAAAAATATATATTTTTGAGAGCACTCCACTTCCCATTGCTTTTCTCAGAAATGAGTAAACAATGAAAACAAAATGATGCAATTTATACATTAAGTAAAAAGCTGTTGACTCCCCAAAAGCTGGACCAAAAAATATCTTGGGATCAGACACTTTAATTCTCTCTCTCCCTATGTGAGCAGCATGATCTACCATGCAATTTAATGACCAGGAGGTCGTGAGACTTAGGAACTAGCCACTCCCAAGTCTGCTTTAAGTTCTGATCCAAAGGTAGTTCAATGAATAATAAAAAACTTGCCATTGATTTCTGTGGATTTTGGATTAGAATTGTACAGCCTTAAACTTGCTGCCCTTCTAGCACTTAAGTACCTTGGCGTACGTTAAGGCTCATGTAATCTTGTCGTTAGAGCTATATCCATAGTAGTGGCACACGAAAATAAATATCCACGTGGGTGCAGAATGAAGGAGAAAACTGCATGCTGTCTGGGTTGCTCCTGTTTTAAATGAGAAGGCAAGCAATTTATAACTCTGTTATTAAAATGTATTTTGACAGAAGTGGGTTGTGGGAATGCTCATGCAATGAGAAAATTGTATCCAGTTGGGATACAAGCATTAGGAGGTGAGGGTGGTCATCTCCACCGCTGGTGGAGGACACAGAGCCATGTTGTAGGTGGTGCCTGGGACCTACAAGGAAGACAGCTGTCCTGAAAAGCTGCAATTAGCTGGTCTGAAGCCTGAAAAATAGAGCATGTACTCATTTCTCAGCTGCCCCGTGCTCATCCCCACTAGGCCTTACCCTTGACTTGTGGAAGAAAAGACAGTTCTAATGCTAAGAAATTAATTCTGTCTTGGTGCTTTTTCAGTTCTTGGCCACAAGCTGACAAGGTTGTCTTTTACGATTGGCAGTGTTTTACGTGGCACAGGAATAGATCAACTAGGAAATGCCAGAGCTGTGTAGGTTTCTCAGCTGTGTACATGCAAATCCTCCTGTTCTGAGCAAGGCTGTGGGTTTTTTGTTTGTGCTTTTTTGTTTTTGCTTTTTTGTTTTTCTTTTAAGTGGAAGCGTTTAAGAAATGGATGCCAAAATCCTTGTTTACATGCTTCTCTTCAAGGAATTTTGGCACTTGGTTTCTCTGTCCCTAAGAAATGGACTATTTTTTATTTATTGCCTAGTTATGGATGTCCACATTCAAAAAGTTTGGTGCTAGTATCCTCTAGACAATTATGAAAAAATTTGTAAATACTTGATATCCATATTAGAAGCATGTTTCTTTGGTTTCAAATGTGCAATATAAATAAATACAAATAAGTTATGCATTAACATTTATGTGGCTGAAAGTATTTGTGATACGGTGATGTTTTTACACCATGCCCTTTTTAAAAAGAATGAGATTCAACTGCTTGAACATAAGCATGTAGTATCATTTTGTTGCCCTAGGGGATCTTGCATGTCCCCGTGGGAATGGCAGATGTGACAAAGATGTGACCCAGAGACCTACTCCCTTCTGGGGCTGCAAAGGGAGGCAAAGAAGACGCTCCAGGGCATGTAGAAATGACACCAGACAAATTTTTGTGCATGTGTGTGTCTGTGTGTGATTATATTTTTCCAAACTAAAGTTACAAAGTTTGCCTGCTTATTATAGGAACACAAAAAGGAAGAGATTGCCAGCTCGTTGGGTCCCTGATGCTTCAGGTCATAATTATCATGCACTGGATGCAAGGGACTTTCATCTCTTTATGTTCTCTCTATATAAAATGGGGAAAATGTATCACTTTACATGAGAAGAATATTGTGCAGAAGAACTCACTGATGTCTGTACTGTTCAGTGCCGTAGTAAACACTGTCATAAAATCCCCAAAGAATTAATTCCAGAATTAATATTTAAAGGAGTGTGGAAATGTGACTGGTAAATAGACATTGAATATCTGTTCACTCAGAGATCGTAGTTCGTTCTGTATGCTGAGCGAAAAAAAAGGGGGGACTAGGCGGTATTTAGGCTTTTATTGTAATCATATATTATTTTAATGTAATTTTCTGCAAGTTTCAAGCAGTAAGCTGAGTGAGCCCTTAACAGCCCCATCAGATGGCATCGCTCTTCCTGGGCTGCAAAGCAGCGCTGGAGCCGGCAGCGCAGCGCCAGGTTCCTGGTTACCCCGTAGGCACGCCGCAGCCCGGGAGGAGGCGATGCTCGCGTCTCCGTGCAGTCATTTCCTGCAGCCTGAAGCTGCTCTAGGGGCTGGAATACTCTGCTGCGAATGGGATGCGTGTCCAGATCACACTTTTAAAAGAAAACAATAATTTAAACAATATTATAATTGATATTGGATATAGGCTCTCTGTAGAGCCTGGGGCAGTCATGTTTTCCCTTAGCCACGCTTTTTTGGTCCTGTTATACATCATGTATTGGGATACTTAATTGGCTCCACTAGTTCTTTCTGAAACTGAGTCCCCCCGTAGAGGAAAGTGCAGCACTTCCTCCCATCGCTGCTGTGGGACCCTGTCCAAGATTGAACTCTCTCTTATGATATTTTTAGCCTTTTCTGCGTGGAAAGTGTCTCCACATTTTACCAATACAATCTTATCTTCCTAACTGGTGAAAATATTAAATGTGACCCATGCTTAAACAGATCGTTGAACTCTTTTTAGTCCAATAGTTCAACTGTCAGCACCACGTGTTGGCATTTTCCCCAGGGCAGTTTCTTTTCCAGTTTTTAATTGTTACAGTAAGTTCCATTTTATCTATTTTAGCTAATATTTTTCTGGTTGTGGGAAGATCTGCTTTACTATATTCAAGAAAATCTTGGTTTTATCTTTTTTTTTTTTTTTTTTTTTTTTTAAAGAAAAGAAAAAACATCACTTAAAGGCCAACTGAAAGATTAGGACATACCACTCATTCTGCCTGGGAGTTATTAAATTACCTCACGTCCCACTTCTAATTCTGGGCTTGGGTTATGTAATTGTGCAGCATGTTCTTGTTTAACTATTCCATTGCTGAAGTGGGAGGATATAAAACAAATCTATCAACAGAAAGCAGTTCCTGAGGGGTTCTGAGGAGAACTGTGATTTATTATGGAAAATTATGTTGAGATAAAACTTAGCCAACTCTGTTTAGGGAAATACGGGCTCTAAAGAGAGAGGTTTATTCTGCTGTAGGAATTGGATCCAGTCTCCTGTGCCTTTCAGCGTTCAATCCAACAGGATGCCGAGCAATCTGCTTTTGATCTAGCCAAGCTTGTGAAAACGTGCTAGACGCCGTGCCTGAACGGTAGAGCCGCTGAAGTCTCAGCAAGCTTTTCGGTTCAGAATCAAGTCTCAAATTAGAAAGGACTGAATTAAACTGATAAATGATGAACTGAAGGAGAAAACTACTAAGAAAGTTCTCCTTGGCGTTAAGGAATCGGAACAGAAGGGATCTTGAGAACACAGAGAGATCAAGGTCCGTTTTGCTTGGGCAAATAATACTGCTGGCATCTTTCTCTTTCACTACCTGTAAGTATTTTGCCTTCAGAGTAAAGGCAAAGAGCTAGATGAGCTCTCTCTAGTGCCTTTCCCCAAAATGTCTTTTCCTGAAATAGTTTTCCTCAGGTTGCCATCTGTTGCTGATTTTAAATAATGAATATATTTGAGGCTGTTAACAATTTAGTTTCAGTCGATTTCAAAGGAAATGATGAAAGTCAAGTTCTATCTAAAATCTGTTAGCGGTCACCAAGAATCATGTCGTTTGTCTCGGAGAGTGCAGCAGCTTAGGCTCTTTGGTTCACCCAAGCAGGGCTTTTGTCAGTTTAAAACTGGCTTTTGGATGTAAAGCTGTCAAAGAAGTATTTTGTTTCGTGTTACTTGGGGTGTTGTAGCTTACTCCCATGATTCAGGCCCTTGCTTGGGGAGTCCCGTAGCTCCCTTGCAAGGCGATGAGAAAAGCGTGCGCGGCCCGTAATTTGCAGTTACATGAAGGGCCTCTCTGAGGTCCGGCACCTGCCTGGGTTTTGAGGGGGAATCGCAGCCTGATGAAGGCCCATGCTGTTTCCAGGTGACCTCCCCTACTCCCCGACCAGTATAACGTTTCCGTGTGCTTTAGACCCTGTGCCTGCTATCCTCTCCGGTAATTTGGTGTATTTGTTTCCAAGGGATTGTCCTGTGAGACACTGGGTTTTGTAACTATAATCGAGTTGTGATAAATTACGCTCCTAGGACTTATTTCTCCCTGTGCACCAGCTTACGTTTTCCTTTCGTTCAGCTGTGTGTGTTACCTTCCACGTGTAGCAGGTAGCCCTAAACGATTTTTCACAGAATCAGTCAGGTTGGAAGGGACCTCTGGAAATCATCTAGTCCAACCTCCTAAAGATTTCTTGGTGCTGGTTCCACTGCGACCTGAACCCAGGACCTTCAGCACGTAAAGCAGATGTGATAACCACTACAGCATTCCCTTACTGGGGGCTGTGACAGAAAAAGCAGAGTGATTACACCAGGTCAGGCCTGGCATCCGGCCGGCTGTGTGCTGCATCCCTGCCCGAGCTGCTGAGCAAAGCTGCAGCAAGCGGAGTGGGATGATCCCCGGGTGAGTTTTTAGTCCAGTCTCTAAATAAGATAGAAAATGGCTTTAGGATTAAAGTGTGAGGCTTAATATCCCTTATAATCTTAACAGTTATCCAGGATCACCCTAGTTAATGGCTGCTGTGTGAACTGCTGCTAACTTTTGAGCTTTACTTAGTTTTTGTGGCTCCTTGTGTCAAAATGCAGCTAAAGCATCCACAACTCGAAGCTGGAGAGAGCAAAAAAAGTGGTATCCTGAAGTGGCTGCCCAGGCTGTGAGGTTTGCTGGCCTGGCAGTTAAGCGCCCTATTTGCCAGGCTGGGGTTGAGGAGGGAGGAATTGTTTTTGCTTCCTCTTGTCCTGAAGAAAAACTATTTTTTTTTTTCCAAACAGGGAAATATTCAAATCCATAAGAAATGTCGCAGAATGGAGGAGCCATCTTTTGCTCTAATTATATTGAAGTGTGTGTGTGTATTCTTTTCTGAGTGGAAATAAAACTGCCCAACTGCATGTTGTTTGTACCTGTAAATAAGATGTATTTGTTTTTTTTTTTTCTTTTCTTTCTTTTCTCTCTCTCTCTCTTTTTTTTTTTTTTTTTTTTTTTGCCAATTAGATTAGACTAAGAAACAATCAGCAGCTATACGTAACTATATGAAAATAGTGGAGGTGGTTTGTGGAATATATACGGACTGCATCAAGACTTTTCCACAGCTAGTTTCCATGTCGATATTGAAGGAAAGGAAAGGAAAGGATGTTATATATTGCTCTTTCCAGTTCCCCTGCCTCTATCCTTTCTGGTCCTCAGTAAACTGGTGGCTTCAATAGTCTCTTCCTCAGCCCTTGAGTAAAGGGATCTGAGGGGGCAAATGTTCAAACCGCTCACTAAGCTGAGACGCGAGATGTTATTCTGCTCACTGATGCGATATGTGGAATGGTGAAAAGTTACGGTGTTCCCCATCACAGCTATTTTTCTCCTTAGTTTTCCCGTGGAGCGTATTACTAAATACCATGTCTGAATCCACGTTGTAGGAATCTCGATGGCCGTACCTGTTTGGAATGATTATTGTTCCTTCCTTGGTTCAAGTTGTGGTTTTGCCTTTCCTTCCTGAAAGTCCTCGTTACCTCCTACTTGAAAAGCACGACACAAGCAAGGCGGAAAAAGGTATGGTGAATTACCTCGTTTCTCCTAGCAGAGGATTCCTCTTGTAGAGGCACAGACTGGGAGGTGCTTTGGCGGTCACAGTGAAAGCGGACTATCCCGATAGGAAGTCCTCTCTCGGTAATTGCTTTTCCCTGCTGCACGCAGGCTTCGCCGGGGAGCGAACGGGGAGCGCAGCCTTCGTGGCTGTCCCTTCCCTCGAGCCTTGGCCATCCAGCTGACAGGGAGGCCAGCTGTGCTCCTGGCTGCCCAGTAGTGGCTGTGTTTAACCTTGTGTCCCAGTCACTCAATAACCTTTGTAGATCTAAGAAAAATGTAATATGCTTGTCTAACTGTGAAAATTTTCAGTGTTTCTGTATTTTTTTTTCTTGAGGTTTTACAGACACGGATCACAACATTTTGCTCTTATTTTAGGTCCTGTGTATGGGAGATAGCACACGTGCTATGTACCTGTGTGCTCATGTGATCACAGTTGTGTACCCAGCCCCAATAAATTACTATGGTCAGATATATCCAATATACGATCACATTAAGATTGAGAGAATGTTGAAAATCTGATTTAGTTTACCATACGCAAACATTAAAAATACTGTACAGAGAAGGAAGGAGCCTGATTATCATACCAAAATGTTTGGAAGACATGAGTGAACTTTAAAAATTATTCATAACATTTTCAGTCCTTAACTAGTTGCTTGCAAAGTTACTTGTAAAGTGTGAATCAGCCCCTGAAGCTTAACACTAGTAATTTTTATTTATTGTTAAATTAATCCAATTTATTCTATCTTATTTCTACCGCAATAACATGAAAACCCAGCACTTTTGTAGTGGTCAGAGCTCTGAAATAGAAATGGTACGCAAATAAGAACTCTCCCATGATATCTTAGTTTGGTATTGAATGAAGAATTTTGCAAATGTGGTAGCCTCAAATATCTAATTAATACAGTTTCAGTGCCTAAAAGCAAAGAAACAAGAAGCTGGGAAAAGCACAAAGGCTTAGGGGAAAGTTCTTCAGCTTCACAGAGACAGCAGAGATTTGGTGAGGCAGAAAACAGCTTTTTCAGAGGAACGGGTTTGCCTGTTCTGCAGGGAAATAACGGTGAGTAGCCGGGCGCCGACTGCCAAGCCGTTAACAGCTGGAGCACCACAGCTCGGCTCAGGAGATGCCTTCTGGTGCCAGGCTTAAACTGGCTCGGCTCTACCTGATAAAACTGTGGATGCTGTATTTCCTGAGCTATGCCTGGCAAAGAGCCTGCATCTGAAACGGTGCACCATCATCTCTGACTTGTCACGGGGATCTGCTGAAAATACTGCCGCGCTCCCTGGAAATCTTACCGTTGTGACAGCGAAACTGGGCCTCTCAGGTAGCTTGAGTTTGATCCTTCTAGTCTTCTAAAAAGAAGAAGAAGAAGAAAAAAGAGCTTTGAGAGTCTTATTGTAGTTTAGCTGAAGTTTAAAATGTAGTGAAAAAACTTGGCATTTTAATATCTCTTCCTGCCTTTAATGCCACTTGCTGTTGCTGATAATGGTCCAATAGCAGTCGGGTATGTTTTTAGCATACGCACTCTGAGAATGATTTGAAAGCTTATCTGGAAGCATCGGAGGTGGATTTTGGAATAGCAGACATCAAGACAGCAAAATTGCCCACGCCTTCTTGCCAGTGATTTAGTAGTTGAAAGAAAATGAGCTGTAGCAACTAGCTTGCTGATTCCTTCCCTGAGACAAGTGATAAACATGAGCTGTCTTAAAGGCTATACTTCTAAATTTAGAACACTTAACAAAAAAAGTATAACCAAATTTTCAGAGTGAATGCTTATCAATAGAAGAAGATGCTATCAGCTTTTGGGCCTGATTAACTCTAATTTAAAAATATAATATTGAGGCATGTTGTAGTACGGAGTGAGACTCATTTTGAGTGTAGTATTCAGAGCTTCCAAAGCAGAAGAAACTGATGATACTGGGCAGAGATTTACAAACGAACAGTAAGGTCTATGCATCACATTGAGTTTCACTCCTGTCCAAGCCTAGCAGCCATGCTTCCAGGCTTGGCCACCTTGTTGCACTAGCAAGGTAGCCTCTAGGATATCAGGTGCGAAATAAGTAAGGGCGATTCTTAGACATCATTTTGGTCCTTATAATCCGTAAAATACATCTGTAAGGCAATATTGATATATTCTGTATTATAAACATTATTTACATGCCTTATTATGAAGGATGTGGGAACATGAGCAATTTTCTTACTGTTACCTGTCGTTATGAGAGAGGATTCCAAAATTAGTCTTGCAAATGAGATTAACTTTGGGTCCCTGTTCAGCATGGCAATAGGTAGGGAAAAAATTCAGGTGACTGATGGAATTTTTGTCCAGTCAGACAGAAAATGGAGAGAGGAGATCTACACTGTAAAGCCAGTCGAGGCAGTTCAGAAACTACCACTCTCATACCAAGGCAAATGGTGAAATCCAGAGTTGTACAAGAACCAAGTCTCAGGTGGTTGGGATTTAATGTCATGGCAAAGTGAAAGCAATTAAGGGGATTCACAGAAAAGAAGAGTAGCCAACTGAATCAACAATCAAAAAAATTAATCTGGCTGTTCACATTATCTAAGGAGATGGATGAGGAAAAGCATGAGTATTAGGGAGACCAGGGGAATTTGTGGATTATTATAAAACCTACTGCTCGCAAACCATCAATGCCAATGTATTATTTTACATTTTAATGATGACAACAGTAATGCTCTTGAATTATTTGCCTCTTAGGTTAGATCTGCACGTTACTGTCAAAAATGTGCAAGTCTTGTGATTAAATCCTTTTTCCTTCCCCAAAGAGATCAAGGCTACTCATGCAAATAGCATACATTTCACTGTGGATTATATCTTACTGGAGAAATATAAAACTGTTATCTGTAAAAGGTCTGCTGTATTTAAGGCAGATAACTACATTAGTCTTTATAAAATAGTCTAAAATTTAAGTGTATCTCAAAGCTTCTAAAATGGAGGAGGACAAAGGTAATCTTCCTAATTATTTTAGAGTAATGAAAATCCAATAGGGTAATGTAGGTCATTGAGTTTACACAAAGCTCTTCTCTTGCTTTTGTCCCTTCCTTTTTCCCTGTCCTCATGAGTTAACCAGACTATAGCTACCGAAACACAAGTGATCTCCTTCTCTTCTTTGGCAGAGGTGTCAAAGAGCATGATGCCTTTAAGTAGCAAAGAGTCTTAAGGCTCAATAACTTAGATATAATGTCCCAATAGCATCTGCTGTTAATGTACAAAATCTGATCATGTAGTGACTTCAGTCTTTCGTTAAAACTCCTGTGGTTATGAAAGAAGCAATTTTTCAGTTACAGCATGAAGTGTGGCTTTTCAATTTTTAGAAAGATGAAGTACAATTGCTACCATTTGATATGATAGAGAAGTGAGGCCATTCCTGACTAATAATAATAATAAAAAAAAAAAGTAGCTAATTTTAGACTAATTCCTGCATGAGGCCCACATGAGGTAGAGAGAGATTAAAACCAGACTTATTGCAGGAAAAAATTACTGCAAGTCCATTGATTTAAACTGAGTTGTTATTGCAGGCACTAAGACTGTTTATCACTTTTTTTCTGTGCTTTTTGTATGTTTGTAAGTATGATAAGATAGGGTTATTGGAATGGAAGAGACGCCATGGCTACTAAACTTGCCGGCTTATGGTGAAGGCTCCAGCTCAGATGATTGCTACGTTCCAAAAGCTAAGTGATGATGTCATGATCTCTGCCTTTTTAGTAAGCTTTTCCTAAATTTATTCTCCTTTAAAAAGGATGCTTAATTCACTGGACCTTTGATTAAACTCAGCTTACCAATTCTAGTGTTAATTTAGGGTAGCATGTAGACATTTGCTTTACTGGTATACCCAAGTGAATCTGAGAAGGCATCTTTTGTGTTGATGGTCAGTTAAATCAGAGATAAGAATAGGATAAAGGTATAATCCCAGATTGGATGGTAACTCACAGATACGTGAGTTTTTAAAAGAACAAAGGGATTGAAACACGAGAAAAGCCTGAATGGTTTGTTTGTCTAACTGTAGTCGTATTTATTGAATACGACTAATAAATTTGATATTTTTTTCTTAAAATTTGCCATGCCAAGTGTTGATATTTAATTAATATTTTGCTACATTTTAATGACTGTGTAAATCTCTTCTGGTAAGATGCAGCCAAATTATTCTTCTGGCTACTTAGTACTGTAATAAAATGTGTGATATTTTAAAAAATATTTTTTTTCTTTTTGCCAAATATTTTTATGCAGAGATAAATTTTTTTACAGGCAACTTGCTACATATCTGATTCAAAAGCAGTGAAGCTGGATAGCTTTTTGCAACTGGTGAAGCAAACAGCAAGGCACCCTGTATATCTAGAAACCAGCATTAATAAGAAATGCTGTACTGGCTCACAGCAATGGTCCATCCAGCCCAGAGATCTGTTGTTGGAAGTGGCCGAAAATGATGCTGTTTAGGAAGAGTTTAGACAAAGCTTATTGTTAAAGACACTGGGTTGAATATATGGCATCATCTGCAAACCGAAAGCCAACAGATCTGTGGGAAATAGATAAGAATACTATTCATGCCTCCTTTTTTTTTCCTTCTTTTTAAAGGCATAAACATATTATACAAATTACTGTGTGGTCTGTGACCACTGCTGTCTGTTTCTGCCTTCTCTTACCTGGGGCTGACCCTATTCTGTAAACCACACGGTAACAGTTTTATCCTTCTTAAATGTCTTCTCCAAATTTACATGCTAATTCAATCGTTATAACAAAACTGCTTTTTTTTTAACAGTGCCCTGAAGGCACTACAATGAAAAAAGAACTAGTAAATCCACATGTGGTTGAATTCTTGAATGCCCAACTTAAGTTAATTGTTTGGTTTTAAAGATAGTACAGATTGATTTCATCTGAACGACTTCGAAATGTTTCACCTACGTTTAGCCAAGATGAATAAAAATTAGTGGTCTAAACAGAAAGGTTTCCTATCTGCTTTCCTCTTGGCTGAACTGTCCACTTTTGCTGTTTATAAAGGCAGCGTAGCAGCCTTGGAAAGCAGAGTATCTAGGACCTTCTGCTTCAAGCAAATCAAAGGGAAGCTTGGGAAAGATTTAAAGTTGCCAGAGCGGAAACTTTAGATGGGTTATGCACCAACAGGATAAAGACATGAAAATAAGACTTCCTTATAGAGAGGCAACCAATTGCAGAGGGAAATGAGTCATTGCTGCAGGGATAGCAAGGACTGCTGTGATGCTCAGTGCCAATAATGAGGATGTCAAAATCTAAAATAAATAGAATTGAACATCAAAAATTAAAAAGACCTTTTAGTTTTCCCATCTCTTTGCTAATGCAGAATTTATTTCCACATTAATTATATATAAAGTTGTGATTCTTACTGCATTGGAAAAACTGTTAATGAAAGAAACCTGAAAGATGTTTTGAGTAGCAGGAAAATATGTTTCTGATAGACTTAGTGTTGCCTACTTAAAACTATGCATGTATAGCATAACACTTTCTTAGTATTTCTTGACCTGTTGGTAATTTTAATTTTCTATTGACATTTACACCTGAAATCCTAATACCGGAAGTAAAAGAAAGAAGATATTTTTTTTTCCTTGTGCTTGGTAAAGTTTTGTATTTGTCTTTTTTTTTTTTTTTTTTTTTTTAATTCCTTGGACCTCTACAAATGTAGCAAGCTCCTTTGTGCAGAAAAGACAATTGCTTTCTTTTTAGTTGACTGCACCTATATTTTTGACTTGTGTGCCCTACAGGAATGCTGAGGAGTCTAAGGGCAGGGAAAATAAAGAAAATTGTGCACTGACCTAATTTACACTGATAAACAGATGCTTAAATATCTAGGAGAGTCTTTTAAAAGTAGAGTATTTTGGTATATGTTTGGTTATTCTGGTTATTCTTATTTTCACAGGATTTTTTCATTAGTAATACTCTAATAATACTGATGAAAGTAAAATATAAGAGCAAGACATGGACTGTAACATACTATACACATACGTTGTTCTAATTTTACGTTTCTTAATCTGGTCTTAAAATCCATCACACTCATTCTAGCAAGCATTTAGCATATCATTTAGTAGTAAGTGGACAGCAGCACAAGGACAAAACTCAGCAGCTTAAATTCTGGATTATGAGGCCTGAATTTCTTTAACCCTTTTCTGATTGTAAGGCTATAAGAAAAGATTAGATCTCATATGCTTCCAGAGGGATTTAAAAATTCTGACCTATCCTCTGGTGAGAGAGAAACTGAATTTCAGAAGAAATTAGTATTATAAATTGACTCCAGCGCCCAGAGGTGCTGAGTGTTCATCCCTAAAAATCATTCCTCTTTTTAGAGAGAGTCATGCAGGGCCTATTAAAATGCAATAGAAGTGCTAATCATGTCCAAAAATCTTGGCTGAGAACTCCAGTTCCCTCGCTGCGGAGCTGGAAGCCAGGCGGAAGGTGCAGTAATGCTCAGCCGCTCCTGCGAGTCCACCCACTTCGCTTAGGTGACCTATCCCTCCGCACGGTGAAATGCCACCGCTTGGCCTTTTCAGCTACTGGGTAAAGTTAAAATCTGGTAACTTCAGAGCTTAAAGGGAGCCTGGGCATTTTAATCACAATTAGTCAATGTCTCTGTTATCTTATTATCACCCAAGTCTTTTCTGTGATCCAGAAGAGCATATACTGTATTGAAAAATATGAATATCACGTATTTATAGGCAGTACTATGTAAAGCTGTGAATAGATTGAAAGTAGGCTTGGGTTTTAGGAGAACTAAATCAACTTAATCACTTTTTAAAATAAAAATAACTCTTATTTCCTTTTAAATGAGCAATTTTAAGTGACCTGCTGTTTATAGGATCATTATCAGAGTTAGCATCCTGCTGGGTTAGAGAGCCTGGTTGCAGAGGCACGTTTAATGTAATTGTTTCTCTGCAATCACTCCAAGAAGACGAACATTTTAAATATCTCTTAAAAAAACAACCCCTAGGGTATGTTCACAAGACTGATGAAAATATCTTCAACTCAACCACACCTATAAAACAAGTTTGTAAGGTTGATGGAAATATACCACTTCCATTAGAATACCTTTGGGGTGGTGCATGAGCTTGAAAGCTTTATTGTTCACAGCAGAAAGCTAGCTGAGTAATCCTCAGTGTGCAATAATATAATACCTAACAGTTTGGTTTTTGTGGAGTGCTTTATTTGTGTGTTAATGCTTGCTGGGTAGAGGAACTCCCATGTCCCCAGTGTTGACTAATACGAAGACTTGAACAGCTCTGCACAATTGTTTATGATATTAAATATATTGAAGTGAATTCTTGAAAATATGCTTGTAAAAATAGGATGTATTTTGAAGAATAATAACTATCCCTTTCAAATGCACATCTTCTATTGATTTATCTGACTTGCATACATTTTATATATGTATTACTTTTCTGTCCAATATGTCTTCAGCAACAAAGTCTGCTATATTGGTTTGGCTGCAAAAGTGGCCAAGTAAAGTGATGTTCAGAACTGCTTTGGTATTATATCTTTTTTCAGTTTACACAGTGTTTTAATGTTATACTGTACCTTTGACTATATTATATTTAGGCCCGTCTGGATGCAGCCCTGTCTAACATGCTCTAGGTGACCCTGCTGAGCGGGGAGGTTGGACTAGATGATCTCCAGAGGTCCCTTCCAACCTTTCTGATTCTGTGATATGTGAAATAACGTAAGGAGAGGAACTGTTCTGGCAGGATGCCAAAGAATTTGTATTCTTATTGCAGTTTCTGAGACTGGTTACAACGATAAGCCAGATCATACCCGGACTGGAATTATGTTGTTGATGAATAGGCAGAATAATAATTAAGTTATAACTCATGCATATTTTCTGTTTTCTCCAACATTCCATTTTCTATAAAACCCCTTATTAATGCACACAGTGCTAGGTGGCTGACCTAAAATGCATGTCCTCTGTTTGCAGCATTTCAGACCTTCCTTGGGAAAGATGACGTTTCACATGAAGTAGAAGAAGTTTTATCAGAGAGTCGAGTCCAAAGAAACACCCAGCTGCTATCAGTACTTCAGCTCCTGAGAACCCGTGCTGTACGATGGCAAGTCATTACCGTGGTCGTCACCATGGGCTGCTACCAGCTCTGTGGGCTAAATGCTGTAAGTGCTCTTCTTCAGACTGTGGCATATTCTGGGATGGATAAGGCCTTTTTATTTATTTATTTATTTATTTTTCTTTTTTTGCTCTCTGTTTAAATAAACTGGTAGGAAAAGTTGCAGCTGAGGCAGAGCTGGCTACAGTAGGGGGTCATTCCCAGCTGACACGCAGAGTCAAGGTGATGAGACCGGTCAGTGCCACTGGGGACTCTGGGATCCCAGAAAAAGGCAGGAGAGGATGGAGAACTCTTTATTCTTTGTTTAGCTGTCTTTTTGAAGTCTGTGACAAATTACGGGCTCCCAAAGTGATGGATGGGATGTGACCCTTCTCTGTTTAATGCTCAGGCATGATTTCTAGTATTTTGATTTTGGTCTGTTAATATCTGGTCTAGTACACCTTTTGTTCATTTGTGTCAGGTAAACTTTGTCCTTTCACTAGATATTTTTGTTTGAAATAAATCAATTCTGTGTTAATACTAGTGAGCAAAAATTCCAGGAAAGAATTTTAAGAGGTTGCGTTAGATGTTTGATTTTTATTGTTTTTGTTGTTTCATACAATTAGAAGAATATGGTGCTGTCCAATACGCCCTTCTCAGAAAGTGGAGCAGAAGAAAACAGACACAAACCAGTCAATAAGGAAAGTTCTATTGACTGATAATGTGACTGAGGCTAATAGTTATCAAAGTCTCATTTCCAGCTGTCATAGAATCACAGAATCTGTAAGGTTGGAAGGGACCTCTGGAGATCATCTAGTCCAACCTCCCTGCTCAGCAGGGTCACCTAGAGCATGGTAGACAGGGTTGCATCCAGGTGGGCCTTGAAGATTTCCAGAGAAGGAGACTCCACAAGCTTCCTGGGCAACCTGGTCCAGTGCTCTGTCACTCTCACAGGGAAGAAATTCCCCCTCACAGTCAGGCAGAACTTCCTGTAAGCTTCCTACCTTAGCCTATTGAATCAGTTAGGAGAGGATCATAGGATGTTTCAGGTTGGAAGGGATCTTTGGAAGTTGTCTGGTCCAATCTATCTGCTCAAGGCAGGGCACCCTTCAGAGTTAGCTCTGGTTGCTGATGGCTTTGTCCAGGTGGGTTGTGAATATCTCTGAAAGTCCACAAGCTCTCTGGGCAACCTGTTCCAGGTGTTTTCACTACTTGTGCTTATTTTCTTTATGTCTAGGCAGAATTTCCTGTGTTGCAGTTTGTGACATCTGGGTTCAATGCTTAACACCACATGACAGAAATGTTTTCAGGAAGTGTCTCAAAGTGAAAGTGGTTTTGATCATGGTCCATAGGCATTAATTGTTTATATAAGGAAGGGCAGTATTGTCACTGCTGAAAGGAGCTTGGCAAAGGCCCCTTCTCCTGATGGGTTTGTGCATTACAGCATACCTGAACCAGTTTTATTCACACAGTGCTAGTGAGTGTAAATGCTCCTGATATCTAAGCTAGCTAGTTCAGAGTTAGCTCAGGTGTCTAAACATAGTATTAGAAATTGTAATACAAAGTAATTGGTCCCAGATCATATGCAAGGTTAACGTGATTAGAACTCAGGTATCAAAAAGTTTTTAATTAAAACACTAGGAGGGAGCTAAAAAAAACTTTCACACTGTAGGGTGAACACATAAAAACACTTGTAGAGGAGGTATTTTCTCCTAATTGTAGGATTTCAGTGCTAATAACAGGCTATTTTGTTCCTCACTATGGTGCTTTTTCAAGAGAAGAAATGGGGTTATCTTGTCATCTAGTCTTTCTAATGATTTATCAATGCATATTTGAAATAAAATGACACTAACAGTAAGAAACAGATTGTTCAAATTATAAAGTACATTTCCTAAAGAAAAAAAGAACACCACAGGTACATTTTCAGGGGTAAAAGAAGAGTCTTGTGGATTTTAGAGTACTTAATAAATGACAGAGATTGACTAGTATTCTATGGCAAAGCAAAAACACTCTCACAACTTGAGAGTGTGCATAGGTGGGGGGAGTTAGACGTGTCCAGTCTAAAATGAATGCAAGAGGTTTTTTTAAAGAATCATTAGGTGATTCCTCCTCTGAAAATACACCTCAGAAAAACTGTTACTGTCAGGATCTCTGTGTCCTCTAGTTGGCTATTTCAAACCTTAATTTTTTATTATTATTATTGCTGTTGTTACTTTGTTTTTCCTCCCATATAGTATCACTAAACATGAAAAAAAAAATTCACACAAAATGAATATTCTGGAATTGATGGTTTAAATAGTTCAACCAGGAAAAACAAACAAATGGTAATAGAGAATAAGAGAAATAGTTGGACCACTTAAGAAATCAAGTGTGAGTTACTTGTGTCTTGCCCATGGCTTTCCTGATTGATCTTGACGAAGTCACCTGAAGCTTAGAAATTCCCAATGTCAATGCAGATATGACAGATATCGCCAAACTCAGTTCTTGGTTTGACTGAACTCACCTGCAGGGCGTGAGTCAGTGTCCGTAAGGTTAACAGTTATGAGTTATAAATTTGTCACCAGTTATTTACTTTGTCTATGGTACCCTATTAGTCAGTCTGGTCTTTTCATCAGCTACCATCTGGGCTAGGCATATGGGAAGGTTGCACTTCTTTCAGTCAAGAGTCTCAAATTACTCGTAGGGGAAACTACCAAACAGTAGACTTCTGTAATCAACCTGCTGGTATCTGAGAATACTTATTTCCTTTGAAGGCTTTACTTTATTATAAAAATTATTTTGTTTCAAAACAGTACATTTGTTGGTTTCCACATGGAATAGAAATCATGGTGAAGCACTGATCATACTAATATATTCAATTATAATGAAATACCAGACAGTCTGACCTAAATTGACATAAATAAATGAATGCGTATTAGTCTAAGAAAATTTCTGTGGTTCATATTATCCATAATAAATGTATTTACCTTCCACCACTATTTTATTTACCTTCTCAGTTTTAGAGAAAGCACAAAAATAAGTTCTCATCGGTGAACTTTATTTTGTCCATACAAAGACATGTACTACACTGCATATTGCTTTAAAACAGCCCTTTCCAAAGTGGGATCCCTCGATTTCCATGAGGTCTAGGCTTAAGCCAGGGAGCTACATTTCAGATGGCAGAAAATGATTCTAGGGATGAGAGAAGCAAGGAGCAGTAGGACATGAAAATCCTACTGCAGTGTGCTCTTCTAACTTTCTTGAGAGAAGACTTGGCCTCAGGTTGCATGGGAAGAGATGAGGGCAGAAGGGGCAGCAGTGAGGCGAATCTGTTGTTGCTTGTCCTTTTTTTTTTTTTTTTTTTTTTTTTTTTTTTTTTTTTTTTTTCCTGTTTTGCCTCCTCCTTTCCCCACTGAAGGGAAAGCAGTTGAAAATTTTAGGAAAGAACATAATAGGAGCTGAATGAGAAATAAAAGGACTGGAAATTTGAGTTAATACTAGAGGTGTCCCTGGTTTGAAAAAGCTTGGGAATATCCCCAATAGTATAGAAGAAATGCCAATTTAAGGTAAGAGCTTATAGAAATAAAAGCTCATGATAAGAAAACTTAAATTTGATGCAGCTAACCATAAGCTAAGGACAAGAATGCTGAAACACTGTCTCCAAACTCACAGAGTTTAAACTGCTGTAGGAGTTGTATAAAACTGATATTGCTTTTGGCAACTGTTTAAATGGCAACTTCAGTGGCGATTTTTGCTTCATACTGTGGAGCAGCAGAAAACCCCCGTGGATGAAACAAATCTGATGTTGCTGTAATGCTTTGGACAAGGCTATGACTGTTTCTGAGTTTTTCAACTTTCTGCTCCATTTTTCCCAGTTTTTCCATTTCAAGATTAGTTAGCCCAAAACATCAGCTAAAAAGGGCCATGTTAGAAAAATTACTTAAATGAAAGTAGTCATCATTAACCAAGTGAGTAGTGTTTGGCTCAATAATGTCCTAGAGCAATGTATTTCCCTGGCAAAGCATACACAGGCTGAAAAACATTTACCTTCATTGCTTTTAAAATGTGCACCTACATGTTAATCTTTACCCTAATTTGTTTTTGTGCTGTTACAGAGGTTAATAACTCACTGAACCTTGTCCTGCCTTTGCTATGCTGTTTTTTTAATCTAGTTGTGTTACTACTGCTCTTATATTAATGGTCACTCATTCTCTTCCGTAAAATAACTTGTGAAACTTTTTAGGGCCTAGTTGCTATGTTTTGGCAAATGTATTCAGACATTTTCTATTTAGGTGACTCTTTAGCTACTTTAATGTTGTTCTTTTTCAAGATTAGTATACCTACAATATTGCCATCATTTTCTAGAAGCTCTATCTGCTATGCCAAACTAGTATCAAGAGTGAAGTGTCCAAATAACATGGTTTCTTAATTCTACTGTATCAGTTTTGCCAGGCTTGTTGAAAATTTCCTGAAAGTACAGGAAAAAATGGCTTTTCTTTTGTCATGGTTTTGTTATCTTCTTTTTCTGACAGTTACTGGAGGTGAGGGAGGTTGATGAGTAGGGTGACAGAGTGTTGGGTCCCAGAAATTGGATTAGTGCTCATAAATATTTCAGAGGGAATTGGGTGCTGACTCTGGATTTTTACTTTGGTCTGCGCTCTGTAGCAGGGCGTCAGTGAAATACACAATTAACACCACTGCACGTTGCACAAATGCAGATTGCTTTGTGTAGAGAAATTTGCTGTTATCACTTATTGTCTCTGCATCTTTTTGGGTGTGAAGGCTGATGCGTGAGCAGTAGGCATAAAATTCTTAAGTCAGCTTCTCCCTAGCTGTAAAATTATATAGGTAACTTTTACGTACTTAGTATTTTATGTTACTTTTGTTTTACGTAAGACAAATTGGATTCTTCTCCTTTGGTCTGAGACAAACAGTTTTTTAAGCTTAAAAAAAATGCCTGCGCTAGTAGCTTGACGAGCAGACGTAGCATGTGCGTAATCTGCTGCCAGACAGCAGGGTTTTCCTCTTGCGATCAAAACACTACCATTCACCAGACAAGCCTTCTCTCGAGCAGTGCTTGTCTTTTTAGGGTTTGTCACGTGGACAGCACGCAGCAGAAAAATCACTGCTACTTTTGTTTAGGGCCGTGCATTACCTCTGGCTGTCATTTTTGTTGTTAAAGATAATTTGCTGTGTTTTAGAACTTTTATTTTTTTCTGATAATCAGTTATTTCAATTGTTTTGCAGCCTTCTCAGTAAAATCAGTTATCTCTCTCTCTCTCTCTCTCTCTCTCCAAGTCTGCCGCCTTTGTTGCATGCTTTTGGCAGCTGAAATTTTTGGCTAGCTCTTCGCAGTAACCTTGAGTCCAGCATATTATGTCGTTGCTAGTTTTATTTGTGATGCAAGTAGGGCTTGATACTTACCAGACATGTTATTTTAAAATATTACCAGTACATATTCTCTGTCTGGGATGTCGCTGCTGGATGTGGTTTTAATGACCAAATGCGAACGTCTTCCTCTGAGCTGGTTACCCAGCGCCCTGCGTGCGTCTGTCCAGCAACGGCAGGTTCTCCCGTCTGTGATCCAGTGCATCCTAAAGCACTTGTTTCCTTTCAATCAAAACACTCTCACTCTAAAATTATCTTTTTTCTCTGTTGAAAATAAAAGGAGATTAGGGTGATGACGTGGATGTAATGTCCACGTTGCTGTCAAGTGAGCTAAATGTCGCACTTCATAACTGATTACATAACAATTTCTGCAATGCCTCTAAGAGCGTATCTCTTTTTTGTTCTCATCTCTATTCTTACCTGCCAGTGAAATATTTCATACAGCAACCCAAACATGCTTTCTGAGTGGTGCGTGTAAGCCATGTGAAAACTGTATTTGTATCCTGTTCTTCAAACTTAAAGTGAGTTTCCTCAATTTACTTCCAAAGTGGATTAAGCTGAACTGAGTTAAAGCTACTTGTAATTCTGAGCGAGTCTCCAAGCAGAGGTGTAACTTAGTGTAGTGACTAATCCTCCCAAAATTTGCACCTTCCCTTCGTTTGTCTTCCTGCTCTCAGTCATTCCGGAGTGCTCAGTATTTTAATGAGTCTGGTATTTGGCAGATCAGATACTTCAACCGAATGCTGGTATTTTGTAGTTTAAACCCTAAGGATTAACAAAGCATTTACTTACTGTTACAGATCTGGTACTATACGAACAGCATATTCAGTGAAGCAGGGATCAACCATGAAACAATCCCGTATGTTACCCTAAGTACTGGTGCTATTGAGACTGTGGCTGCTGTTTTTTCAGTAAGTATGACTGTAAAAAGTCCATTAAAGTGCTTAGTATTTAAATCACTGATTTTGTTTCCTTAGGTTAAAATATAATGAAAATAGTATATTGAGGATTAAGAGTAACAGTTTATAATGCAGTTGAAAATATTATTGTTGGGCTTAATCCTAGACCCAATTTTTTAGCCTGTAAAATTGTTTTGTTTTGTTTTTTTAAGAAGGTGCTCTCTGATTGCAGTTGCATAGAGAGCGCACCGAAGGTTGGTGTATCCTGATGCTGTTTGTATGAATGAAGAGGAGGAAGGCTGGAGCAGGAAGGCCCAGAGTACAACAAATGATAATTCCTAAATGACTTTACCTGGTAGAGTGGCTATTATAGCAATTTACCCTGGTGTCAGCATCTTTTTGTGCACCTGTTGCAAAGCAGGCAGTGTTACTGGCTCATTCCCGGGTGGTGAGCAGAGGTCGCTTGGTAATACATGAACTCCTGCCTAGGTGAAGTACCGTCGAGGTATGCACCCAAGGTAGAGCAAATTGCGAACAGAAAAAACTATTCGTGCACTTTTTTTTTTCTTTCCCCTTTCAATGTGGAAAAGTTGATTAGAAAAAAAAACGTACTTTTCCTGAAGAAATTGAAACTGAAAGTTTAAGTAGATGAATACATTGTTTGCTGCTGGAAGAAATACCTTTCTGTTTGCACTACCATAAATAACAAGTAATGAAGACCTTTTGGAATGAAAGGTTATGAATGAATACTTTTTTTCTTACTGTGTTAGATTTTTTTTTCTCATCTTCCTATATTCTATACCAACTGTGTTTGCAAAATACCAGACACACCAGGCAAGCGTTTTTAAATGTCAGAAGAATGGTTTTGCCAAAAATCCTTTCCAGCGGCAGAGCAACTACTTATGACCTATGAAATGTTAAAGTAAATCCAGTTATCAAGTGTATTTTCTTATAGTCTAGGACACAGGGAATCTTAAAGGTCACAAAGAAGACCTTCTGATCTTTGTAAATTCCCATATAGCTATTTGAGGGTAAATCATCAACTCTTTTTTTCACTAAAAGAGACTTTTTAAAATATATCAAATTAGTGGAGTACAGAAATCCCAACTTCTTACAATTTCTTCTTTGTGATACTCCAGAAATGCTTCTTTGTTTAAGATGTATGTAAAAAATAGTAATGATAATTCTGCTGGTAGTTTAAGTGAAGAATACACCTCTTTTCTGTGGAAATGAGGGGAATTACATGTAGAAGATTCCATGGCATTAAAGCCATTCTATAAATAAGGTCTGTCATCTTTTCAGTTCCTTCTGTGCTATCAGTTTGCGGGGCTTATTCAGAACATGTTGTTCATGCATAATGAGGTGGATGTGTCTCCTTTGGTTCCTGCTGTGTGTGGTAACTTTTTTATGCCTGAGAGGAGTATTTTTAATATTTTCTATATTCAGTCTACTTACCGTGCCTCTGGAAATGCTAATGTATTGAAATTTCTACTCCTTCAAACTTGCTCTTTCTGTCCCACTGGAATGCTGCTTTATACCCTTAATTTTATTTTGGTACTCTTCAAAAATGTTTCTTTGCTGCTGTTTGAAGGAAGACCACACAGTATTTCTACCGAGAACTTTACAGCTTCTTATTTCTACAAGTAACCTCCTCTGTTGTTTTTTTATGCCCAGAACTTCTGATAGTAGATTTCCTCCCACTTCCAAGCTCTCAGCTGCTATTTTTGCTTTCCTTTTTTTTTTAAAAAAAATCTATTTGACAGCATTAAATATTGAGTTAGATGTATGTGTCTTACGTCACGGTCAGAGAAAAGACAGAAAGAAGCAGGATAAAGCAGGGGGCAACATCATTTTCTTGATATTTTTTAGCACGATTGCTAGCAGAAACCTTTACTTTATTGTGAGCCTTTACTCGCAATAAATTCTAAATTCCAGGTTTTTAGTAAATACTCGTATCAATAACAGAAGCAGATTTTTTTTTCTTGTAAATGGAGTAGCTATCAGAGAGATCCACAATGCACTCATGTATCATCTTGTATCGTTATACATGTTAGGTGGTCATGTGCACAGCCTCTGAGTCGCAGTAAGAATAGTTGGGGTTCCTCTGTTGATGAGCCTGATGTAAAAGCTAAAGGAAAAGATTAAAATATATTTATTTCATAGAGAATCTGAATAATGTTTAGAAACTAAAATAATCATTCAAACTGTGAAAGAGTTTGGAAATCTACTTTTAACATGTCTTCTGGGAGGAAAAGCCTTATGAAAACAATAGTAATAATAATATTGATGTGGTCCTTGAGGAAAGGCAAATAATATATCATCCCGTTTATAGCACTATTTTACCTCATTTCACTTGATATGCCTGCTAGGAGCATGCTTTGCATACAGCTCCATCACTCTTCCTCTTGAGCAAAAATCCCAATGGCTACATGAAAAAGACGTTGAAAAATGAACCACATGCATCACCATTTTCCTTTCATTAATATCATTTGATTGCAACCTCTGCTTATACCATCACTTCCCAGTACACTCCATGGAATACCCGTGTTGTAGAGCTGTATGCTCAGTTTCCTTGGTTCTCTGAGAAGGAGAGATATCTGGTCAGTACATGAGGAATTCGTATGGGCCACTGGATGGGATGTCAGTTGTATCTGATATATGTTATGTGCCATCGTGAGTCATCACCAGACTGGTGAGCAGGTACAACTTTAATGAGAACACGGCTGCTCAGGGACTTTAGTCGATAGATGCTCTATAATTCCCATCGTAGACCATTTCCTGAAGGTCCTGAGATGTTTTTCATGAAATAATTGAAATAACATCTGCAGGCATATAAAATCTCTTATTTTCATGTTCTTCCTATATAAACTTTCCTCGCGTTTTTTGGTTATGTGTAGAATTCTCCATCTATTGTACAGAACATGGATCCAGTTCAGAGAACTAGTTAGGCTACACTTTGATGAGAGGTCCCCCTAATTTCGGTTTGCTTTTGGAGAAGTGTGGAACCCTTTGCAATGAAATACTGGTTAGATGTTGAACTCGCAGACATGTCGCACTGGGAAGTTTCCTAGCCTGACCCTCTGCTTTGAAGCAGGATGCAGTATAACTGCAACATTCTTCAGCCAATATTAGTTGAAGTTTATTCTTCAAACTATCCGCTAAAGGGGATTTCACAAACATAGTTAACTTTACTGTGATTGGGTTTTGTGGCTTTTTTATAATTTTCAGGTTAATTTAATTTTTTTCTCATCTTACTCTTAATGGACAGAAAAAAACAATTTACTATTGTCTGTCTTTGGCAAGTTAACAGATTGAATGGATAAGGAGTAGAAGTAAACAGATGAAAAGATTTTCCCTCCAATGATACCAGTGTGGATGAAAGAGAATAAGAAGGAGTATTATTCAGATTAAGCATTCCACTTCCAATTTTGCCATCTGTGATATCACACTTGGTCTTTACATAATGTTCACAGGAAGAGACTAGCTATGTCTATATTGGGAAGATTATACCTTCAGAATTCCTGTGATGGAATGCATAAGCTTTTATCAAAGTTTCTTCCAAAGCCTGTGGCAGAGACAAGCCATATGAAGCCTGAAATGAGTTAAGATATAATTCAGTAGTAAAAGAACAAAGAAGAATATAGGAAATCCGCCAGTCTTTGCAGTATCACACAAAAGTGAAGGAAAATAGCTTTCTTAAGCAGGAATTATGTGGGATGATGTTATCCTAGTTTGAGATGGCATGAAAAAGGTGTCTTAGAATTCTTTTTTTTTTTTTTTTTTTCATGTTTCTTTTAGTGTTAATAGATCTTAACATACAAGAAGGGATTCCTTGCTCAGGACATGGCACATCTTAAAAAAGGGTACTCTGGACACTTCAGTAAGTGTCCTCGTCTTTAACAGGTTTGCTCAATGACATCCAAAGAGTAATGTGTCTTCACTGAAACTGTGTGGTTCCTCTGTGAGCAGTGCAGAAAGAAATATCTTCCTGTGACAGCCAGTCCATGGCAAGTGAAAACTTGGGGTGACAAATACCTGCACATCAAAGGTTCTTGGAAGTTTTGCTATCACTTGGTTTTTGTAAGACTTTCAGTGTAATCCCTGTGACATGGTTTGCTCTAGCTCAGAATCCGTATTCATCTACCCGATATAGGAGTAATGGGGAATGCATAGAGGAGAATGCAAGAACGGGGCGAACGTGGCATTTCCTCCTCTGAGCTCCCTTGGCCATGATAAGCTGCAGCTTGAGGGCTTCTTGAATTAGAAGGTGATATCTTGGTCTTTAATAGCCTTGATGGATCTTTTTTCTTTGAATTTGTCTAGTTGCTTTTTAAACTTGGGTGTATTTTTACAAGCTGCAGCATCCTAAAGTAGTGAATTTCACAGTTTAACTACATATTGCATAGAAAAAGTCCTCATTTTGAGATTAGAGAATACGAGATACAGTAAAGTGTCAGTCAAATGATATTATAACAGTGTGGATGCTCAGCTAACTGAAAAACTGTTCACAGAAAATAGTTATCAACCCTTAACTTCATAGGAAGTTCATACCAAGTAAGATTATGTGACAGGTCAATTAATCCTCAGAGTATTCGTTAACAATGCAGGTGAGGGAATAATGAGTCTTTTATAATCTTGTGTGTCATCCAAACTCACTGAAGTGAGAAATTCAGAAGTTTTTGCATGAACTATGGAAGATGCTAACAAATAGGACATGTGGTCTGAAATCAGAAAGGTAAAGCTCAGCAATGAAAGTTACTGAGTACTACACTTTTGGAAGGAAAAAATCATATGCACACACACAAAATGTCATGTGGGACTGTGTCAAAAGGCTTACTGAAGTCAAAATCTATCATGTTTTTCACTTTCTTCTACCCATTCAGCTTCCTTGCTGTCAGTGAAGGAAGTCAGACTGCTTTGACATGATCTGCCTTAAACAAATTTGTTTTGACTGTTTCTCATCACCTTATCATCCTTTAGTTGCTATCAGACTATTTGATTTTTTAATAATTTGTCCTAGTATTTTGTGGAGGAAGATAAAAGTCAGACAACATCTTCCTTCTTCCTGTGTAAAAGATAAGTAGCTCTGGTTGCCCAGATCCAGGACCATCAGACCTTGTAATTGCCTCAGAAGACTTCTGGCATTTTCATTAACTGAAGTTATCAAACCCTCTTTTTTACTAATAGGTTTTGAGGTGGTAAAAATATTCTTTAATCAATGTGCTGCCACCCCCAAACGTGGGGTGGGCTTAAGCATTTAGGGAAAAATTATCAAGCTTTTAAAAATGTTTTCCCTTCTATAATATATGGCACTGAAAACTGTTAATTTTATCCAAGAGCAATATTTATGCAGCTCATAGTCTATAATTTTAGAAAGCCATAAATAGCTGCCTGCATGAGCAAACAGTTGGCTTCCAAAATTGCCTACCACACTAATTTGTTTTGCCTATATAAAATTTCAATGGCATGAATTTTCAGATGATTTACATACACTTTGCTTAGTCCTAAGAAAGCACTATTAAGTATGTCAAATAAGTGAAAGTCAAAGAAATACTCAGTGATTCATTTAGAATTTAAAATACTGAATTCCTTTGGATGCACAGAGTCACTAATTACTCTCTAATCACAGATCCATCCTCGTTTCACAGCTGCAAATGTAATTGTGTGTTATTTTTATGGAGCAAATTTGTGACTGGAAAAATACTTAGATTTTTGTCACCATTCGGAGATACAAAATCTGAAAGAATTGGCAATAGAAAGCAGCAGAAAACTGACAGAGCAAGAAATACACCTTTACATCCATAGTCTCGTCCCAGTTCTGTATTCACTAGCCCACAGCGAAGAGCCCTTTGCAAGGTCAAAATCCAAAGCAAACAACTGCGTCACACCCAAATATGGGTTAACTGCACAAATACCTCCCGCAAGCTCCTAGTTAGGATGGTCCAGTCTCTAGAGCTGGAAATCTGGGTCTCCTGTAGCAGTCGTTGTCGTTGAGGGTACTGCCGGCTCCCAGCGATAAGTGTCGGGTTGCATCTTAAAAGGTGTTTACGTCGTGGGCTTCTTGCGAGCAAATAGCAGGCTAGAGCACATCGCTCGGCGGGGTTCGCTAGTCTGCAAAGTACAGAGTAAGGGCGCTCCCTCTTCTGAATGAGAAATTTCACCGCCACATGAAGTCGTCTCAGGATGCTTTACCACAAAATAGTTCAGACTGAACCTGGAAATCGGTTCCACCCATTGCTGGTAATAATCTTTAGACTGCTAACTACAGGTGATGTGCAATGCCTAATCCTGTCACGCCAGTGTCCTTGCAGGCTGATGTACAGGAGCCAGGAAAGGCACAGATTTATTTAAGGCTTGTGCAAACGTGGCCAAACTTGGTGTTGGACATCTAAACTCAAATTTAGTCGCTTAAATAAAATATCTGTTTGTTTGTTTTGCAACTTCATAATTCACAGAGTAGATAAAAGGGTTATGTATAAAAATATGAATCAAAACCCCATTTGTAACCCTCAGTCTTCTGTTACTCTCTTTTACCTGAGTACCAGATACTACACATTGTGGCATGAATAGGCATGACAGCAGTACAAATGTGATTGCCCATTCTAATCCTGCTATTTAAAAAGGAAATAAGACAGAGCTGACATGTCACATTGAGTCTAGATGTATGTTCTTCAGGTCCGTATCCAAAACCCATGAGAAAAAAGTCAGTATAGCTACATTAATGTTAACGTGTAGATAAAATTTCTCTACAGAACTAAGATGTCAAGCAAATGCAATGGAGGTTTCTTAATATAATTCATGGCCAGGAAATAAATGAGAAAAAAGCTTTGGTGACCTCCTGTTTGGGCTGTAGAACTTGCTCATGTGTTCATTTTGTGCACAGAACCACGTCTGGTCTCTTCTCGTGCGCTCTGCCTTCGTCCCGTCAACCTCAGTATCTGCTGACTGGTGAAGAGACTGACATTTGCTTTTTTAATTTTGTTCACGAGTACTTCCTGCCAGACAAAAGAAAGTTGTGTGATCTGTTACACTTAGTTTGCATATCAGCTGCCTTATTACCAGCGAACATTTGTGTTGAGAGAATTTTGGCTGCAACGTTTTTTTGCACATTTTCAGTAATTTCAGCTCCGTTCATTACCACAACTCTGGATATAGATTTCCATGAATGCATGTTTATGATCACACATAAACAAGCATCAGCCTACACAATTTGGCAAAGAACTTAGTGTGCTATCTCAGAAAACAATTATAAGGTTCTTTATATCCTTATAGTTGAGCTTTTAATCCTTCTTATTCCATTTACTTGTTATTCTATTACTCTACCATATTTTTACTTGTTATTGGTCTTCAGTAACCATTACCAGTGCGTGTCAGTAGAGCGTGCAGAACTCAGTTAAAAATTTATGAAACATTTTTCTCTTTTCGTGATTCATGAACATCTGAAATGGGTTTTGCAAGGTAAAAAAAAAAATTCATACATATAATCATAGCCAAATATGAAATTATTGTCTATTTACAATCTGAAATACAGCATGGAAAAATGGAAACCTGCCATTAGAGTAGAAATATTATTAACACCTTTTTTTTCAAGTATTTGCTGAGCTTATCAGAGCATTTTTTTCCCCATCAAGAAAAGGGGAACAAACAGTCCAAGAGAGCAGTTGGAAGTACTGTGGCATGGTCATAAGTTTTCTTAAGAAATCCTCAAAAAAGAATTGGGAAATAAATTTGCTTAGGAATACTGTAAGCCTAACTCATTTGGAGGAAAGGCTGTTGAAGCACGTGCATGCTGGAAAGGTGGTTATTCTGCCCACTTCTGTCTTTCACTTTAAAATAGAAATATTGCTGTTGTCTCCCCGTAACTGTGTGAGTAAATCGTGTCTAACTGAGCAGCCTTTTGAATCTGCATTTCCTGGATTTGTTCATGCCTTCAGTGGTTTCTATTTGATACCAACTTTGGAAGTGATTAAATGATTCCCTACAATTCTGGTGTATTATGGTGTCCCAGTGAGTAAGGACCAAGTTACTGTTTGTTTTGTCCAGTGAACAAAACTGGTCCATTCTGCTAGCCATAATAATATCACCAGGAATTATATAATGGTAAATTATTTGGGGAAGAAGTTGCAGGGAGTGCCTGCAAGCTGGAGCTTTCATGTTGGTCCAGTGCTGTTGTGTTAAATAAACAGCAATGATTCTGTAGCGTGAGGAACTCTTGGGAAACCTCATATCGGCTCAGAGGAAAGGATGATTTCAGGTATATTTGTTTTGTAGTCTTCCTTACTTGTCTGTGAATAAATAAAAGAATTTAAATAGATTAGAAACTGTTATTCTCTTCTGTAAAATGAACACAGAGCCTGCAGATCTCAATTGCTTGAGCTGCCCTTAATTAAAAGCATGAGTTCCTCACCAACTAATTCTGGATATGCCCCCATATGTCTATGCTGTTTGCTCTCAACTTATGTTTGCACAAGTACATACACACATCTCCTTAAAGGACTTCGTCCAAACTATCCTTCCTTACAGCTTTTTTATGAGCTTTACACCCAGCAACTGTCTAATGCTTTTTCCCCCCCACTTTTTGCTCTGTATATGAGCCCTCTAAGAAGCTTCTTTCTCCGAGAGAAACATTTATACTTTATCCCGCTGGAATACAAATTCTTCCAGCTTGTGTAACACTAGGATTGCTTAATCACAACCAACATGTCAAAACTGCAAAAAATAAAGAAATTCACTGATATGTCAAATTAGCTGTGCAACATCTATTGCTGAACAGTTTGCAGAACCTCAATCTCTGTGTGGACCCATCAGGTAAATTTTTGTGTCTCAGTCATAAACAAATAACTCTTAATTAGGTTTATGTGGGGCCACATGTGTGTACAAATTGGATTCATTTATCATAGATGAAAATATCTGGCACCTTGTAGGTTTTTGACAGAGCAGCCATTGTAGGTTTAGTGCATTTGGGCTATGTGAGCATGATATGAAACGTTAATAACATCAGTGCGGTTCTATTTTAAACACAGCTCTTAAATTCTATTATAGAATCCGTGGGAACTGTCAAAATGAGTATATTTTCTCATTTAAAGAAATAAAGAACGCTAAAGCTGGCTTCAGAGCTGCCTTCTTCTGTTCTGCAGTGTCGCAGGACTCCCTAGTGTGGAAGTTCACCTCCCTCAAGTGAGGGGGTCGGCATGTTTTGAAGCCTTTTTTGCGACTACTGGTAAAACTGATTTTGTGGGAAAGGAGCTAACTGCGCAAGGAATTTTTCCCACTCTACCCTGAATGACTTTATTTTTTCTTATAACACAGTCCTAGACGCTCACAGGGAATAGTGTGTGTTGGCTCCCAAAATCAAGGTCCTTCCTCTAGGTTTTATTTACTTGTTTTGCCTTCTGCTTAGATGTCTGGAAGAGGGATTTCAGTTTAAAATAAATAACTACATGCCAAAAAAATGTGTGATTCTGACTTTAAATTGTTATTTGAAATGATGTATTTTAGGCTTCCTTTAATTTCTTTCTCATAAGAAAGCCAATAGCAATCACAGATGAACAATTATGGTACATTAAAAGATGCTCTGGTCTGAATGTGTATTGCTTGTGTATTTTAGTGTGTCAGACTAGCAAAGAAAAGTCAGTTTCAAGAAGCTTGCCAGTGTATTCTTCTCTAGCAGAAAAATATTCAGATCTCATGATTTTTTAATTTCAGTTGATTTAGTTTCACATGTTAAATACAAATTTGAAATGTTCGTGAATGCCCAAGTATTGGTGTTACAATTGGTTGTCTGAGTCAGGCTTTCTGATATTTGGCTTTCTTTTGCTTGGCCATTCAAATTAAACTATTCTAGGTCATAACTTATTGGTTTTCTATATTCAGACAAAAAGAAATTGAAATTAATTTTTACATTGGTTAAAAAATATATTACTTAAATGTAGTAAAAACATATCTTTCTTCATCCTTTTAAGCTGAAATTCAGAGAGCTGTTGAAATTAAAGAACACCTGAGAGGAAAAATCAAGAGCCAAACTATTTAACACTTTTAACTTTCAAAATTACTTATTTTATCAGCGTTATTATAGGAATTTGGTACAAATTTGTAAGCAGTTCCCATCAATCTGGTATTTTTTCCTCTTAAACTATGAATAAAAATCAAACTACCTAGTTCTCATCTTCATGTTAATTACTTTTGCACAGATAAAGTATGCCCTTTTAAAATTTATTATTAATTTTTGATGCAATAATTTAAATTTAGCAGCAACTTTGAGATCCTCCACAATAGTGGCATTGTAGTTAAAGTTACCCAGTTGCACATTTTACCTATCAGTAAGCATATTTGTTTTGTAGGAAGAAATATAGGTATAAAACTATTATCAGTTTGGATTTTTGATGGTTTTAAGTTTTTGTAGTTAAATAAGCATTCATAAATAAGAATGCTGTGCTGAGTTGGTTTTACAAAGAGGTAAAATTTTGTAAACTGATAGAAATTATAAGCGTATCATAGCTGAGACATAACATAATTAATTCAGTTGATTTTATTTTTGGTCTTTATATTTACAAGAAAAACATATCACATTGTTTGATTTCTTCAGTGCTTTATCAAGAAATTTAAATGCCACTTTCTGTTGTTCAGGGTTTAGTTATTGAACGGCTTGGACGTAGACCTCTGCTCATCGGAGGTTTTGGGTTGATGGTCGTCTTCTTTGCAGTGCTGACAGTATCTCTGACTTTACAGGTAATGGTATAGTGGCTACATATTTTTGCTCTCTCTTTTGTCTATTTTAATCGCTGCCTCTGCTTCAGCCAATTGGTTTGAGCTACCTGAGCCAATTGGTTTGCCATAAGGATTCGAAAGGTTTTGTGTAGTTGTAAATCTGTTGGTTTCAAAATGTGCTGGTTAGCCATAGTGGCTCTTGAATTTCAAAGTCACAGGGGCTTTGTTGTGTTCAGCTCTCATTAATGGAACAATTTATGCATTTTGGGAACTGAACCGTTCTGAAGACAATTTTACCCGTATTTGAAAAATACTATATCCTGTATTTTTATCTTTGTTTGTAAAGCACTCTTCTTGAAATTTCTTTCCTTCTTTATGTGTCATCTTTATTCTTAGGTTTGGATGTTTTTTTCCAGTAGAGAAACCGTTTCTTTCAAGTTTTTTTTTTTTTTGATCTTTTTACTGAAAATATAAAGGTTTATACCTTGTAGAACATTATGCTCAAGTTTTCAGATGTTCCCCAATTTTAAGATCAGTTTAATCTTCCTCTGAGCACTTAATACTGAGTCCATCACCAAGCATAGTTTTCTTCTGTCCCTGAAGGCTTCTGAGAAGTAAAATTGACAGTCTGTATCTGCATGTTTTTGGGTGGTCTTTCAGCAAGTTTTTATTCTGCTGCTGTTGATTTCTGTGTCTTTGCTAACATGGGTATAATTAACCCTGCTATTATACCTGACCTTCAAAATCTTGCTCATTGGTTGAAGAGAGCCAGTTTGATTAGCAAGCATAAGCAACATTGCTGCAAAGTTGTGTTTACTTACCTGTATGTAAACCACAATAAAGCTTTGCTTCACATACTTGTCATGACAACTCTAGAAGACAGCTGTTATTACAAGTTTTGTACACTGAGTAAAAAAAAAAAATCTCTTCCAAACCTTTTAAAATAAGAGTTTGATGCGTAAGGACCTTCAGCTATTATAAATAGCTGAAGTTTCAGTGCCTTTCAGCTTTACTTCTTTTCTGAAGTGTCTCAATCTATTTAGTACTAGAGATTAGATATTCTGTTGCTTTGAGCAAAGGTCCCTGGTTACAGATAGGCTTGATGTCAGGGGAATTTGTGTCTATTCTGTATTTGCACCTTGCCTCTCTCTTTTAGAGAGAGACCTTGGAGCTGAGTTCAGGTGAGAGCTCCAGAATATGCAATTTTGATTGATCTGCAGGTCTCCTGGTTATTGTTAATGCCTAGGAGACAATTAGCATAATTTTGCATAACTAAGGGAATAACTCAGACTGGGAAAAATATTAGAAAGTGTGAGTCATTATTTAAACTGAAATATAGTTACCTGTTTTGGCAAGTATAATGTACAGTTTAGTTCAAGGTGCTATTTTGTGGTGCATGTGGTTATATGCATCCTAACAGACTTGAAAACTAGTAAAATTCTTATAATAGCAGGATTCACAGTTCACTAATAAAAAAGAAATGACAGGCGAGAGAAAGGAATGCATTTTTTCTAATCTGTTATTACTGAGTGTTTACATACACAGTTATGAAACTGTGTCCTGGAAATTCAGCAGAAATTGCTCACAGTATTTGAAGTTAAAGTTCTCATCATTCAAGCAAAATCTACTCTGAGGTGGAAAAGTGGTTTGCCTCATGAGGAAAACAGGTGGTTCCACTTAAAATACCATTAAAGAACTATCTACAGTTTGTTCTTCTTTCCCCTGTGCCTGTTATTTGCACACATGGCTTTTCTTGTATGCAAAATCAGTTTATGGCTAAAAATTGCTGGATTATGGGCTTTCATATGCCAGGTTAAGGTTTAGATACAGCTGTCCTACTGAAAGGCATATCTGGCCTTCGGCCTGTCCTTTAAGTGGTTACCTTTGAAGCCCTAAAGACTATCATAGCTGCAATTTTTAAACATAGCAGAAATATCTGAGGAGGATGGAGGCACAGAACCAGTGCAATGGTGTTTCCAGATTGGCTTGAACTTTAGCTCACGATGTCATGAACTTTTTGTGTTGTGGCTTCTGTGGTACAAGAGATCATCTGGTATTTCATTACCTAGTTTCCATAGAGGACAGGATCTTTAATGCAAAACACCTAATAAAATTCCACAAAAATACTGTTATTTTCTAAAGTAATCCTAGACTAACCCAGAAATAGAGAAGTAAGTAAGGGAAACACTGTATAGTCTCTGTGATTTTTATTTTTATTTATTTATTTATTTTACTACTGATGATACATATGACCTACTTAACATGAGTATCTTTTTTCTACCCAGAATAATGTGCACTGGCTTCCTTACCTCAGTATATTTTGCATTCTTGCAATTATTGCATCATTCTGCATTGGACCAGGTATGTCTGTTTTTTCATGTTTCTCTGTACATCAAAGCAAGTATTTTTGCACTGGCAATATGTTAACAACTTGCAGTAAAGAATTTACTTTATGCATGTTTGAAGAGCACGTGGGCTTTAAGACAATAAAGGGTTATCCACAAAGTGATCTCAACATTTGCTTTGAAAATCTACATACATACCCATTGCTACTTAGCTCTCAGGGGTGTATTAGTGTTTGGCCACCATAGCTGAGATTCAAACCTCTATTCCCCAGTTGTAATTTTTGTATTTCATTTTCTTTAACTAAGAACATGTTTAAGGAATAAAAATGCAATAAAGGCAGAACTTTGTCAGAGACATGCAATGAAAGGACAAGAGTAATGGTCACAGGTTTCAGCAAAGGAAATTCTGAGTGGATAGAAGAGAAAAAACTTCACAGTGAGTGTGGTTAAGCACTGTAAGATGCCTCAGAGAGACTGTGAAATCTCCATCCTTGGAGGTATTCAAAACTCAGCTGGACAACAATTTCATGAGCAACCTCATCTAACTCTAAAGCTGGCCCTGCTTTGAGCAGGGGTTGGATCAGCTGAACTCCAGAGGTCTCTTCTCACCTAAATTATCCTATGATTCTGATTGCATCGTGTCTTTGGAAAATACATTTTAATAAATATTGCATAATATGCATAATAGTTACCTGAGTGTAGCATTCCGCTAAACACTATTGCCCTAGCATTCAGATACTTCAGTGATCAGACTTGGACCACACAGTTATCAAGTGATGAAATGTTAACAGAAATTATTTGCAGATAGATAAAGAGATATTTAATCTGAATTCAATTCATGTACAGAATAAAACAGTGCCTGAATTTTCAGATTCCTTTACAGATCTACAAAAAGGGGAAAAATCAGATGTTTTTGTAGATTTTCAACATGTGTTCTGCTGCGAACCTGAAAATCAGATTTACGCTCTCATAAATTCTCATTTTTTTTTATCATGCACCATTTATTGTCTCTTCCTTTTATAATGAGTTTGACACTGAACATTAATAATCTGTTTATACATCTTCACAACTGAAGTATCTAATTAATTGATTGTGGTTTATTAGTAGAAAGAAAGAGTTGCTGATATTTTGTGTAACTCTAAACATAGCTGTAATGCTGTGAATCCTCTTTTGGAAAAGACGATTGAAAATTATGCTACTTTAGAAGAAGACCTGGAACAGACTGGAATATTAGCTTTTCCCCTTGCTTCTGGGGAAATAGTTGTCACTAATTCCTATGTTTATTCTTTTGCATGTGTGTGGTAACTGACTGGAAGATGGAAGGAGTCAAATAGACTTGATTAGGAACTTTAACCTCCCTGTTCTTGATTATTAACACACATAATTTTGGTCTGTAGATGGCTTGTGAAGACTGTTCTCCTTCCTCACTTCTAGCTCTTCTGGTAAGGCCAATGAGGCAAGCAATCTTGCAGGCCCCTTTTCTGAGGACAGATCTCAGTTCTAGCTAAGTCTTTAACACTGCTGATGTATCACAGAATCACAATATGGTTGAGGTTGGAAGGATCCTCTGGAGATCATCTAGCGCAACCCTCTTGCCCAAGCAGAGTCACCTAGAGCACGTTGGACAGAATTATGTCCAGGTGGGTTTTGAATATCTCCAGAGAAGGAGACTCCACAACCTCTCTGGGTAACCTGTTCCAGTGCTCTGTCACCCTCGCAGTAAAGAAGTTTTTCCTCATGTTCAGATGGACCTTCCTGAATTTCAGTTTGTGCCTGATGCCTATTGTCCTGTCACTGGGCACCACTGAAAAGTCTGGCCCCATCCTCTTGGCACCTCCCTTAAGATATTGGTATACACTGATAAGATCCCCTCTGTCTTCTCTTCTCCAGCTCTCTCAGCCTTTCCTCATACAAGAAGTGCTCCAGTTCCTAATCATCTTTGTAGCCCTATGCTTGACTCTCTCCAGAAGCTCCATGTCTCTCTTGTACTGTAGAGCCCAGAACTGGACACAGTACTTGAGATGAGTCCTCACCAGGGCTGAGTAGAGGAGCAGGATCACCTCACTTGACCTGCTGGCAACATTCTCCCTGATGAACCCCAGGATACCGTTGGCCTTCTTGGCCACATTGCTGGCTCATGGTTAACTTGTCCACTAGGACTGCAAGATCCTTCTCTGCAGAGCTGCTTTCCAGCAGGTCTGCCCCTAGCCTGTGCTGTTGCATGCAGTTATTCCTCTCTAGGTGCAGCATCCTGCACTTGCCTTTTCTGAACTTCAGGAGGTTCCTCTCCACCGATCTCTCTAGCGTGTTCAGGTCTCTGTGAATAGCCTTCTGGTGCATTTGCCACTCCCTCCCAGTTTGGTATCATCATCAGTCTTGCTGAGGAGGCACTCTGACCCTTCATCTAGGTCACGGATGAGTAAGTTGAACAAGACTGGACTCAGAACTGACCCCTGGTGGACACCACTAGCTACAGACTTTCAACTAGACTGTGTCACCAATCATAACCCCCTCTCTGAGCTCTGCCTTTCAGCCAGTTCTCAATCCACCTGACTGTCCACTCGTCTAACCCGCACTTCCTGAGCTTACCTATGAGGAAGTTATGGGAGATAGTGACGAAAGCCTTGCCAAAGTCAAGGTACACAACGTCCACTGCTCTCCCCTCATCTACCCAGCCAGTCATTCCATCACAGAAGGCTGTCAGAATGGTTAAGCAGGATTTCCCCTTGGTGAATCCATGCTGGGTACTCCTGATCACCTTCTTTTCCTCCACATGCCTAGAGAGGACATCCAGGATGAGTTGTTTCATCCCCTTTCCAGGGACAGAGATGAGGCTGACTGGTCTGTAGTTCCCTGGTTGCAATTTCTTGCCCTTTTTGAAAACTGGAGTGACACTGGTTTTCTTCCAGTCCTCAGGCACCTCTCCAGTTCTCCATAACCTTTCAAAGATGATGGAGAGTGTATGTTATTTAGATTGAGAGATTTTTAAAAAAGAGGTATTCGGAAAGTACAAGCAGTTCTATTCCACTTGAAAGCTCTCCTTTCAGTGTTATAAGTAGTTTAAACAATTTAAGTAAGTACAGGAACTTGCAGCACCTACCTGTTTCTTTCAGAAAACTCTATTGAAATGTAATTTGTTCCATATCTCCAATATGTTCCATCATTTTTTAGAACTTGCAGCTCAATATTTCCTACAAAACACCACCAGCATTTTAAAATTATCTACAAAAAAATCTGTATTTCCCTCTGCCTCACTGTTCCTCAAAATGAATTCTGATTTTCATTGCTTAGCTTCATTTTTTTTTTAATTGGAAAGTCACTGCTGAAGATCAATATTATGCTGCCTTTCTTAATATTAGTGTTTCAGAAAGAACAACTAAGTGGAAAGGAACTCTAATGAGGTCTTTGTAGCTTAGGGTCTTCCTGAGGCATAATCTCTATGATTTTAGTAGTCTTCCATGCATTTGTCCCTTTTCCATCTGAGACTGCAAAATTTTAGCATCCATGGCATCTTTTGGGAAAGAAATCTACAAGTCCAGTACTTCTCATATGAATAGCCACATCCTTTGTTTTGCTTTGTGTGATGCCCTTTAGGTCTTAAATTGGAAGAAACAGAACAATTGATCCTCTTCCTCCCTTCCCAAGTTCCTCAGGATCTTGTAGACTTTTATCAAATCACGCTCAGAATTTTCCAGACTGAGTGGCTGTTTCTTAAGTTTTTTTTTCTCTCAGAGATATTTTATGACACTCTTTCAGCAAGAAAATTTCACACTTAAAAGATATTGTATTCTCTTGTAGTGCGCTGGTAGTTTATTGAGACAAGGCTAAAGCTTTGAGATACCTTTCCAACTGTTCTTGTCAGGAAGAGCTTTTCCCCCAATGGAATTAACCAATATTTGTTGTCACTGAGCTGCAACTTTTTAAGTATTTTTAGCATTTTGTAGAAGGTTGAGAGTCACTTGTTTGTTTTGGTTAAACAAGTACTATTATCATCTTATTACTAGAGCTTAGTATCTCATTTGATTCCTCCTGTAGTTAATGGAGCTTTTCAGCATCCTTTCAGAGTAAACCTCACATGGTTTGTAATGATTCTGTAGATACAGATCTTCATAGGGTAGAATCAGTTTACATCACTGAATTATTGGTACTTTGGAGAATTATCCTATCTGAAAATAGTAAATAATGTGGGGAAGTTGACTTATACTGCTCTAAAATATAAATAATTGCCTTTAAAAATGCAGTATTTTCTCTGTTAGAGATACTTGTAGAGATATGTCTGATACTTTCTTGACAACTTCAATATTGTACTGTGTCCCACTTTGAGAATAGCATATGGGTTAATTCCATCTGCTCCTTACAGCTAGGATCAGCTGTTACTATAAACCAAGCTTTTTCTTTTCTTCATTTTTTTTTAACTCGGGTTTTCAGCTTGTGGATGTATTTCAGGCATATTGCTAAGCACTGAAACAGTAATGCCAGCAGCAGGTATGCTCAGGCATGTGTGTGGTTTGTTATTTCCTCATTTATATCAAAAGACAAACAGCAGAAAGTTTTTGTGTATTTACTAAAAGCTAAAGGGACCCTTATGTGCAATATAGTCATGTGCAGGAGCTCAGCAGCATTCTATGATCTGAACAAGAAAAATACTCTTCAAAAATAACTTATTGTTCTATGAGATGAGGAAACTGTGCTGTTCCAGACATTTGTTTTATTGTGCTTATTTGGTTAGTTATACACAAATAAAGGTATTTGGTTGCAGAGAAGCATACTGCTTTCCAAGATTATTTTTGATTATGGAAACAAGTTAGTAAGTAATTTTAGAGTTTTCACCCCAAGGGAAAAAACAGAAGCTTCAGAGGAATGTTTTTCTTGGCTATAAGTTGGACCTGAAATATATGATACATTTCAAAGAAAGAAGCATCATCTAATAAAAGAGTGAGCAGAGAGAACTGATGGGATTGATTCTGGTTCCTACGGAAACAAGCAAAAAAAAATCAATACAGAATACAGGTCAAAGAAAAATACCAAGAAAAGATATTTTTAATGTCTCAGCAAAGCATGTGTGCTGTTTGGGTTAGGTGCTGTGAGCAAGTTCTTGTTTGGAATGCCTTTCCTGAGTGAGTAAGTAAGGTACAACTCTGTGAAAATTTTGAGCTAGTGATAGATGGACTCAGCTGCATGAAAAATGTCTTCATTCTTTGACCTTGTCTTAGAGAGCAAGTACACAAACGCCAATATGTGTTATTGCTCCTTCATTTGTGGAATGTTCTTCAAGAGTCCTTTGGAGCCCTTAAGAGAGGAGAAATAGCTCTTTAATTACAATAAGCAGTAATGGTAGGAGAAGTTTCAGAATCTAATGGGTTGCTTTTATATCCATCATTTAATTATCATAATTTGAGCTACTTTGTGCAGAAATTTGTGTTATATTGATAGCAGTTCAGGTTTGAGATAGGAGATTTGACAGAGATCTCACTTCGTCTTTCACAGTTTGCTCATTTCAAGTAGTAGTAGATGTACAACTGAAAGCAGTAGAAGAGAAAAGGAGGCTAAAAACTAAAGAACAGGGTTTAAGGGTGTCTGAAAATGCCAGCTAGCTAAGGCAGAAGAGGAGGAGATCTGTATCATGTGCGAAGCTTCTCTGTAGCTGTTTATATTTTATCTGTATTTTAAGTCATTTAAAAGGTTGTTTTAACACTGTAGATGTACAATGAGAAAAAGAGATGGACTCTTTTATGTATTATCTTACAGACCTAACAGATGATACTGTCATATGGAAGCTCACTATGTTATAACATGAAAAATAGTCATTGTGTTGTCATGTGTCATGTCATCATTTTTGAGATGGAGACTTAGAGCTGAATGTTAGAATACAAAATTGCTCTTACAGCAGTTTGGACAGTAAGGCTTCAAACTGGGAAGGTCAGGAAAACAGAAAGATTTTTATATGAGGAGATACAGAAGTATCATGTACTGGAGTATACTGTATGGCAGAAAAAAAGCTGAAAATATAATTTCTGTTGTTTCTGAATACATGGGAAAGGGAGAATATCACTTTATATAAGTTGAAGTAAAATGTTACTGCACAAAATAACAACAAAACCCCCCAAACCTGGGTACTAGGTAACCAGGAATAAATTTAGGATAGAAATTAGAAGAAAACTCCTAACCACTAGAGGAGCTGATTTTGGAATCAGCTTCTCAATGGAAACAGTAAAGGAGAAACTACACAAATAAGCTTAATATATTTGTAAAAGGACTATATGGACTCCTTTTCGAAACTGTGGAGGGCTGGACTTGACCGAGAGGTTCCAATCCAGTCATGTTCCTTTATCTCCAAGACAAATGCTACATCCTCTACATGAAGTCTTTATTTCCATTTAAAAAAAACCAAAAGTCCAAGAAGACAAGCATTTTCTTAGAGAGGATTTTCTAGCTGGTCATTACATAAAGGATGTGGTCCATGTCTTAATTTACATCAATAGCTGCTCTTTTAGATCAGTGGAGAAGAAAGTGTGAGTCTCTGGCTAGTCATTACACAGTAGTTACAGGGTTTCAAACTTCACTGGCTTATGTTATGTAGTATCATAGAAGTAGGTATTCTGGTCCTAAATCCTGTAAGTATTTCTGTGAATGAGTAGCACTTTTTCTTCAAATGATGTCCTACTGACTTTGGTGGAGTTTGTGAAAGTTGAAATTTGGTGTGAATTGAATCAAATGTGAATCAATATGACTTTTGATTCAATTCATACTTATTTTATAAGTTGCTGTTCAGTATGCTTGAGAATGGCAAAATCAGATTGATCAGTATATTTCTAGGCATGCTGTCATCATACAAGTGCAAAATTGATAAAACTTTGCTTGTGATAGACTTTGAAGAAAATAGTAATTTTACGGTATCTTTATTTTCCAACTGCTGCTCTTAATGCTAACTACACTTGCAAGCACAGCTAAGAAACACTAGCAAACTAGACCGTTTCAGAATTTCTTTTACTTATGTTTTGTCTTTTTTTGTCTCTTTTCTGAGAGTTTTGTCTTGTGACTGAGTTTTATAATACTTGCCATGGTTTATGGAAGGTGGCTCAAGTCTTCCCTACCATAGCTGAATATAGACGCAGTAGAAATGCGGTAGCAGCACATTTGGCATGTGTTAAATTGGCATCATGAAGTAAACATCAGAAAACTCAGAGGAAATCGCTGCTATACCCTGAGGTGCCTCAAAGAACTGTTGGTATTTAAAAGTTTAAATCGGGCTGCGCTCTTGCTCTGGATGCCAGTGTGCAGCAGCGCTGAGAGCAGAGCGGCTGTGAGGAAAGGGTCGCTTGCGAAGTGCAGTGCCGCTATACCGCTCGAAGCAGGCCCTTGCGGAAGCCCTGCTGGCGCCGTTTCGGCTTTTCCCCTTCGCGGGGGTTTCCGAGCCTGTCGTGGCCCTGGCCCCCGCAGAGGCGTTCTTCCGCTGCGCTTGGGCAGAGCGCTTGAAAGGGTCCGTGAGGGGCTGGAAAACAGCCCTTCTCTTTTCAACCAGAAACGTGCATCAGCTTGTAAACAAGCAAACAAACCCATGTTGTTGCGTATTTAATCAGAGTGACAGATTTGAAAGTCTACATTGATTTTCCAACAGTGTCCTTCATCCTGCAAGCGAGAGGGCTTTTAAGTCTTTCCTGCATGTCAGCTGCCTTTCTTACCGTCAAACAGTTCCTGCATCAGAGAGAAGGGTATTTGCGCAGAAATAATCTTAGCTTTCCCTGCTATTAAGAAAAGAAAAGAAAAATTTAAATCTGCTAACAGTTGCTAGGCTTTTGTGGGCACACCGATAGATTTAAAACATGCTGCCGTAAAAGCAATTAAGTATAAAATGCTCTGAGCATGAGAGCTGTAAGTCAGTTCTGGGAGAGCTCATAATAACCCGAAGATACATAATTACTGTGCAGTGTGTACCATAAATTAGTCCCGGTGAGGATTTTCTCGGGGATGCCTGGCTCCATCCCCCAGCTGCTGTGCCAGGCCGTTTCTGCGGAGCTCCGTCCGCCCGTGCCGCCGGCCGCGCCAAGGCCGCTGCGTTGGCTCGGGTTGGCGAGCGTGCCGTGAAGCGGGGCATCGCGTCTGCCGATCCTTCTCCGTACATCTCCAGCAAAGGGAAAAGCTGCAGCTTGCGCTTGGGGGTGGAAGTGTTTCCAACTGCCACTACTAAATCAAGGGGGGAAAAGGAAGGGAAGTTTAAGGACTTCACATGAAAATTTCTCTTTTTGTTGCCTTTCAGTGAACAAACCGAGTTTTTGGCTGTTAAGAAATAAAACTAGAATTGCTTTCCATGTGGGTGCATCTTCATCCAACTTGGGAGGGGTGGGGTGGGGCTAGATAACGTGTCCCATGACTATATTAAATATGATCTCATTCAGCCCAGATATTATGAGATTAATATATTTTATGTTGAATACTTCTGTCTCTAAAGAGCAGTATGGAGTAAATACATAGCTTTTAATAGTTCTGTTGTAGAACTGATTTTGATTCTGAACAACCAACAGAAGTTCCAGAGAAAAGGGAGCTGCTAGGACTGTAAAGGTAGTGGGAATCCACTGGATAAAGGAATCCCTGGAGATGACACGTGGAGATGTGGCAGCAAAACTTACGAACTTCCTCCCTTTGACAATAGACTTTAAAAATTATCTTTGTCGAACCTTTCAAAATGTGAATGCTTTGACACTTGAGAGCACTCTTACCTGAACTAACATGTATTCCTGACTGGTAGTTAATTACTTGCTAATGGGTTCACAACCCCAAGACTTAAGAAATTTGCTGCTGAAAAAAATATGCCTATGTGTTTTAGAGCCTCACATAACTATAAGAAACTGATATATTCAAATGTTGCTTAAATGGTTTGGATACTTTAATCAGATTAATGGGGACTAGACATAACAATCATCTACAACAAAATCCTAGTAAAAAGCTGTTTTTGGTGCTTTGAAATGCACTTATGAGGAGTGTATGTATATTATCAAAAAGGCTCTTTCTTCTGTGAATTAGTATAAAATATTTATTCTTACAAAAATTCAAAACAATAAATATGTAGAATAATAGATGTAGAAGCAATAATTGTAGAACAATAAAAGTTAATTTATTTTCCTTTTGCCCAGGCACACCTCACACCAAAGAAATGTTTGAAGTTCATCTCATCTCTTAGGCTAATCTAGCTAGATAACATTTAAATGCTAATGTTTAACGTTTACATTACAGTGATAAAACGCTTTAGGGACTAGATAGTGTTTCTTGGCAGCCAAGCTACTACAAGGAAGTCTAAATTAACAGCAGTAGGAAACCTTGGGGAAAAAATAGGTCAGAAGCACAAATGCACTTGCAAGAGCAGTAAGATAGTATGTGTTTGACAGAGGAAGCAATTGACTCTTGAATTTCCGTATGTTATCTGTTCTCCTCTGGAAACTTCATTTTTTGAGGAACACTGTTTTATTGAAAACAGCTGTACTGGCTTTGGTGACTGGCAGATGTTCTCTATCCAGTCACTAAACTGTCTGCTAAATACTCAGCAAAGTATGGTAGTATTAAATCATACTGCACTACCCATCTATATAACCCCAGCTTCCAACCTTGATTTTGCCTCTACGTTATGTCTTCAAATGGAGTTTTTAATGAGAGAGAGCTTTTAGTGCATCTTTTTAGTGCATCCTTGTTACTGTTCTTCCACTCTGTTGAAAGAATCAGTCATACTTCTAATATGTGAATCCAGCAGAGCTTCTGGGATCGTGAGAAGTGCTGCGGGAGGGTTGGACCATGGCTCTGTCTGGATTGCTATTTTGTAGTGTCAGTAGCGGAAGTTTCAAAAGAAACGTGAGAACAGGTCGTGCTTTCCCCAGAGCACATCCCAGGTGCAAATTCAGTTCAGGGAGCTTCTGAGATGGAGGCTGAATTTGGACCACCTTGTTTAGGAGCCAGCAATTGATTTGCCTTGTATTATAACCACCTTGGCATTAACATCTGTGTGAGTGTAGGGCTCAAACTCAGCTTACTAAGGACACAAAGGATGTAATTAACCTGCAGGACAAAAATGACAGATTAGCAACCTGTAGGGATCATCCATGGATAAGGCTTCAAAGGGATAAAGAAACAAGTACACTCTTATCACATGTTTTAGATAGCTGTTTTTTATACTCCAGTTGTTTTATCATATCTCGAAACATCTGGATTTCTCTACATTTATTTTCTCCTCTTGTTCTGCATGGCAGGTGATACAGCAGTTGAAGTTGTTGGTGTAGGTTTGCTATGCACTCTGTGTTCCTCTTCTCATTTTTTTAAGATATGGTACCACTAATATCAAAGTTTTAAAGTTATGGTTAGGTGCTAGGTAATTTCCAAACAAGAGTTTAAGATGTTCTAGTAATACTATGCACCGATTAACAATATGAGACATTGATTGACAATGGTAAAGGTTTTATTCAACCTTTAAGTTCTGTCCAAATCTTTTCAATCTTTTAGACCATCTTTTTTCCTGAATTATTTCCACTTCATCTGAAAGAAGGTTTAAATCTTTCATTGCAGCAAGACTGTTACTTTCTTTTTTTTCAAGCTAGACTTCCAATGAAAAGGCACCTTCAGGCTCTCTGCTCATTTTCCTCTCTGTTTGGTGGTGAATAGATATTGCTGTTTACTGTTCTTATTTTGATTATCAGACACTGCAGCTGCATTTCTACTGCTCTCCATAACTATCTGTTATGCTGAGGCAGCAGCAGTATTCTTTAATCACTAGAGCTTGAGGGCCTGTGCCTTGAATACTTTAACAGTGTCCAAAAATCATAAACGATGAGGACGTAGTCTGTTACCCATGTTAAATAGGGGAAGAAGGACAGAGAGAGAGAGAGGCTCGTCTATCCCAACTTCTCTGAAAACTTGGTCCACTATTTCTGCTCTTGGGATCCTTCAGGAGGAATGCAGTTATGCTATGACATAATTGTGCACTGCTACGATGATTAATTTGTTTGTTAAAATATTTCATGGGGAAAGCCTGACATGTCACACTGAGTTTTCAAGACTGTTTCAGCTTGCATAGAGATCACAACCAGCAGCCTTTTGTGCTAATGGGCTGTCATCCTGAATTCACGACAGGGAAATCATGCCTGATGACTTTATATTTTCTTTAAGTACATTATTGTAGAAGTAATAAGCCGAAGTTAGCTGGGTTTTTATTCTTTAATCCTGTCATATTTAAACTGTAGAAATATTTTCACTTACCCTAGGACTGTTCTCACCAGCAGACATAGTGCTGCTGTCTTCACAGTTGATCATCATGTAAGGGATAGTTCTGTATTTTTACTAATGTAAAAACACTCTTTTTAAGATCGTTATTTTTAATAAGTTAATATTAATAGAAGTAATTTTAACAGTGTCTGATTATTATTTTAATGATATTGAGGATCATTGTAAAATGAATTTATCATAAAGACTCTTAGTCACAGTTCAATAAAGAAACTATTTTCTTCATATTCAAGCAGAAGAATGGAAATTCAAGTTTTAACTAGGGTTCTGACGTGATAAAGAGAGTCTGAAAAGAAGAGAGATGGTTAATAGACCATTTACTTGTAGCTACAAATGAGTGTATTTTTGAGTTGTGTAATACTCCTTAATATACAAAATAATAATGGTGGGGCAAAAAGAAGTATACCTCTCTTTAATTACTAGCACCACAGTAGAAATTTAAAGTTGATGTTCAGTTAAGAGGTTTTATGGTGATTTGCTGAAGATTACTATACCTAGTTCTCGGCTGGGCCACTACATTGCAGAAAAAAACACAAAAAACAACAAAAAACAAATACCCTCTTGCCTCTCTGCACCAAACCCCTCCTCCAGACTTAAGCTTTGCCAAATATATATTTATATATATGTGTGTGTGTGTGTGTGTGTGTATATATGTCTGTGTGTGTGTGTTGAATTTGTTCACCATGTGGCACAGTGGCCTTTGCCTGGGCTCTTAGTTGCTATTAAAAAAATAAAGCAAAGATTTGCTTCCACAAAGAGTCACTGTTTAATAGAAAAGAAAAAGAAGACAACTATTAGATCATGTAGTCTGCTTTCATGTACATTGCAAGCCCTTACATTTCATTCAGAAATTTGTCTTAGGCCAAATATTTCAGTCTTTAAAAAAAGCCCTAGAAATGTATACTGTAGGAGGAGAAGAGGAAAATCAATTTGTTGCAAGTGCCTAAGGCCCAATTAAAGGCAAATAATAGCTAAGGCAAGAGAGATCTTCAGATAATCCTAAAATATCTGAAAATACCCACAAAAGAGGAAAAAAAAATTTTTTTTCCGGATCTCTACGGAAAGATCTGAGCTCAGATGCTGAGAATTAAGTTGATTTGGGTGAATGTGAACCAACTAGCATTGATGAAGAAATGTTGATATATTTTGATGTACTTGACACAATAATGCAAAAAAAACGAATGGGGAGACTAGCATTGAGTTATTCTGGTAAATATGTTATCATGCATCAGTTTTAAATATAGTTTATCTTTGGATTGATATCACCCTTGAGGACTAAGACTTAATTTGGGAACTTGCAACTGAACAATTGTCAGAAGCAATATGGTTAAGAGATGAGTATAAAATGACTAGACTGGACCAGAATGAGCAGACTTGCGAGAGATGCTCAATGCAAGATCAAGAAGTTAGATTGCGATGCTCTGGCAAAGATGGAGTTAGTGGGGTGAGCTAAAAAGAGATGATAAAATCTAGTGACTGACAAGAAAGGTGATCAGAGGAGTCATATTTGAACTACTTAAGTACTACTTAAGTTCTTAAGTACTCCTTAAGTACTACTAAGCAGTAGCAGTAAGGAGTACTTACTCCTCCTTATGAAAATAAGGCACACCCACAGAAGGGAATAAGGGTAATTGAAACAAAGTGTGATAATAATTTGCATGCAGCTAAAACATTTATGGATGCACACTTTGTGGTGGAAGAGCAAGCAAAGCTCAGAGGTGAGTGTGAAGCATAAAATGGGGTAGAGATTGGAATGCAAAGCTTTTCATTCCCCTCTTGGGTTTCATATTTGGATGTAGTGGGAAAGACCATGCTGTCAGACTGAGTTCAAGGGATAGGTAGGATTTTGGGCAAAGGGAAAGGAAAAGCTATGAAAAATTGAAGATATTCAAACTTCCAAGAAAACAACTGTATTTAAAAGTATATAAAGAATGACGTACAGAACTTATTGGGGTTCTTCTGTTACATAGTGAGTTTTTTGCCTTCATAAAATAAATTTTCAGAGAGAAATGATTTGGCCAGGAGATGACTGCTCCTAGATTTCTGCTTGACAGCACTGCCTTGTGGAATTGAAAATATAGGAAAATGCACTAATTATCATGCAACAGGGGGAGAACTTCAGTGGAGAAAAAATGATCAGGTGTTTCAGATAGAGGTATTATATCTTCTACATTTTAAGATTACATAGTAAATCTGCTTTAAATATAGTTACCTAAAAGGAAACATAAAACATAAAAGAAGTATTTCATGGTTTTCTCATCAGCTAATAGCCTTATTGGTGTACTTAAACCATTTTAGAGTAACTTACCTGAGAATTAAGAATAACACTTTAATGAAGTTACTGCAGATTATCTCAATATGTACTTTTGCTCTGCACAAGTGCTTCGTTTATTTATTTGCTCTGAAGTGACATGGCTTACTTTGTGCTAGAAGAATTCAGAATAACCCCAGGACTGACTTTCCTATATGCTGTTACAGTAATAGATTTTATAGATGCTACACCATTTGTTAAATACAGAAGCCTTTGTCACACAAACTCATATTAAAAAGCAGACAGTTAATAAGTAAAAGCTACTAATATTGATTTTTTCCAAGTTTATCTGTATTTGTTTTATAACTTATTTTTATTATTTTTATTTCTGGTTTGCCACAGACTGGCGTAGCTTTAAATGTCTTTTATTCAAATGGCCTTTTATCAAAAGCAGAGGAGACTCAGCTGATCCAGATTAATGTGGTAAATCAACCATACTCTTTTGTACAAGCCAAGTGCCTGTTTCGGTTAATTCTGTGATAGACGAGATCAGCAGGTCTGTGGAGAAGAGCTGGAGCCGGCGTCTGCGGCATGATGCTGTGACTCGGTACACCCATTTCACACGCTCCGCTCCCCCTTCTCCCGACAGGATCAGCCAGGCAGCACAGCCGGCACAGTGGAGTGTGTTACACTGCTGTTTGGTCGGCTGTTACTCTATCAAGTAGCATGTACAATTGAAAATAATCTGACAGGTTACAGAACATCTCTTTAAAGACTGAGTTAAATATTTTGCAATATTCACATTCTATGTATAGGCCCACAGAGATGGAAAAACTCGCTAGTTTGTCTAGTTCCTTAAATACAAGTACTCCTGTGACTCCTACGAGACTTTTTTTTTAAGCTTGAATTTGCTTTCACCATGACTTCCCTCCGTGGGTTGAGGGCTGGGAGCTAACCAGCTGCCTTACGCTCTCTCGCGGAGGAGCGCTGGGCGGTTTCATGGGCGGCTTTCTTGCAGGAGCTTTGTCTCACCGCCATCGCTTCTCCCCGGCAGCAGTGGCCTCGTGCCACCTGCCCTGCAGATGCTGAAGCCTTTCATGGGGACGGTGCTTTATTGCCCAGCCCTGCTAGGATCACTTTTCTCTACGTGCTCCGCTGCCTTTCGCGCCGCGCGGTGGCAAGCGGGAGCTGCCGCCTTCGCGCCGCTCCCGGGACTTTTAGCCTTGGCACGGGCAGCAGTAACTGAGAGTTAAGCAACTGGCTCGGAGAGTCGTCTTCTCTGTGCTGATTCTTAGGAGACAACGTTTCTATCACCTTCAGAGGCGCCTTACCAATGTAATAAATCTCAAAATGTGATATTAGGCATTTATTTTCCCCAACAGGCTTATCTCATAAATCATACATAGCCCCATGACTTCAACACCCAATTAAGTACTAGATAAACACAGAATGAGATCTGAGTATTTCCCCTCATTTTACATGTTCTCTCTACTTGGATTTTTACACTAATATGTGTAACTTCTGCTACACAATATTTATTTGTAGCTCCTCACTGAACAAAGCAGTAAACATGTGTACATAAATTTTCCAGGGAAAAAAATGCTGATATACGTGCAAAATTTTATATAGATATCTGAAATTTTATATAATCTATACCAATATTGTGTTTGCGTGTGCTATATGTATATATACATATACATATATATATATATGTATGTATGTATATAACTTCTGTTCTATCGTCCCAATTTCATGTATAAAAGACTATTGGGCTGAGATTCTGGATGCTTACCGGTGAATGATACTGATTTTAAATTTAGCTAGACTAATTATGGAAGGAAATTAATAAAATAGAGAGATATGCAAGCATTGTTGCATGTCAGATTGAGTCATGTGGGCTTAATGTAGTTTCATTTAATACACTGTAGATATACAAGCCCTGCAATAGGAGGATTTCCAGTAGAAGTAGCATGCTAACAGGTATAAAAACCTTTCTTTAATGGCACTACAGTCTGTTAAGAGCTCCTTCTCCAATTATGCTCATTGCAATGCTGAAAAGAACGAAGTATTAAAAATGAATCACTGTAATAATTGTGGTCAATGAATTTAAATTTATATTTAATAAATCTTTAAATTCATATTCAGAAGCTACCTTGTTGAAAAACTCCTACAGGAACTTCTAATACACATTTCTTTTTTTATGATCAGAACTAAAATAAAACTGCTCACTGAAAAATGTGTGGATAGCCTCCCATGGGGACTGCGAGTGCTAGGTTCATCTCCCATGAGAAAGAACATCAATTAGCTCTTTGATGAGACCATAGCAGTCACCCTCATTGAAACACATATTAAAGCTGCCAAAACCTTGACAAAGTGTCTGAAGACTGTTTCCATAATTACAGTGGATTGTCCAGGTCACTTTTGGCTGTTGTTTCCAAGCATCTGTATTTGAATATAGGCCAAAATGGACCCATCTCCCCTAGTTGGGTATCCTGGGATAAGACTCTGGTTGACAAGTTGCCTAACCTAGCCAAAGCAGACTGCAGCTTCCTTTGGTCTCTGGCACCCAGATTTTTTTTGTCAAAAGCAAGCAAACAAACAAACAACCCACCCCCCAAGAAACAGCAGAAAAGGGGCTGCTGAGCACACCTCTGTCACCTCAGAGTGGCTGGAGATGGACTGCTGAGGCTATCAGTTTAGCTGCTCTCAGTTGCCTTCGTTATCTGTATCTTAAGACTTTAGCAAGTTTTCTTTCAGCTTGCTTTTGTTGTGATTTCACTTCACTTGACTGTGGAGTTTGGTGGTGTCGTTCAAAGGACTGTTGCTCCCGGTGGCATTCACACCTTCTGTCTACCAAGGCAGACAGAGGTCAAGTCTGTGCTCCTCTGGCCGTACAGCGATGTCTAACCTACGCTCCTTCAGCTTCCCATTTGTTTTTACCTCTGGCCTGTCATTCAGCTGACTCACCCATTGCTACTCATATGCCTTAGTTCTTCACTTAATTTCTGATGTCTAATGGCACTTACTTTCTCTGTTTTGTAATTTTATGGAAATGCCTATTTATGCCACCTGGAAGTCTGGAGGTCTGTCTATGCCACCTTTCCCGTTCCCCTACAAAACATTTGAAAGAGCTCACAGGAGCTGCTACCTTTTATTTTTGACTTTGTAAACCACTATTTTTTATCATCACTAAATTAATTATTTTTCAAATTAGATTGAAGAGCTTTTGTGATAAGTGTGACTAATATCAACTTTTGGTAATGATTAATGAATATCCAGAAATTACATTTGAATTTCAAGGAACCTTTCTCAAAGAAGTGCCCTTGCATTTTTATTTCTGTTACATTTATGCTTTCTGATGTGTCTCTGTTCATCTGCACTTTTTTCCTCTTTTTTTTTGCCTCTGGCTTTTCTCTCTTGTACAATGTGTATTTTCCCAAATGGGACTGGAACAACATTTTTTATTATACTGACAAGAACAGCAACACCTCTGTAGATCGTCCTACAGCAAAGGCATGACAGAATAAATGATCATAAATAAATCATCTTGCATGGTTTCTGTGTTTCCAGTCCTTCAGTTCCTCTCTCCAAGGGCCAAGTGCTCTGGTGAACAGCTTGCTCACATGGCGTTTGAGACCTAAAACAGATACTGGCAGAACAGATGTGATTGTTGTTTTGCCTGCCAGATCTTAGGATGTGAACCCAAATCCCAAGTGTATGAAAAAAACAGCTTGGGAAGCCACCAAGGGTTGATAAGTCTGCATGTTACTTGAATTTTAATAACAGTTATATCTGTTCAGCTGTTCATTACACATGTTCAAAGCGCTGTTAAGAGCGGTCACTTTGCTCATACAGATGAGTACTTTTTTGGTCACACAATTCAGATAATCTGTGTGGCTTTGCAGAAAGACATGGAGCTGGAACTCAGGTGGCTTAAACTCTTATCTCTGTTTCCTATGTATAAAATGGTAGTAAGTAAATTTATTTGCTCTATATAACATCTTGTATACTTTATACTGGGAGTCCTTGTGTCAGGAAGTTCAGCTGAAGCCTTGTTACCGTTGTAGATACCTATTGCAAGAAGTCACGTTAGCTGACGATGCAGCGTGGCGTTTACTGATGTGTAATCTAGCTGTCTGCTGCATCGCAGTCCCTGTCTTCTGTGCACACATTAGTGGTCTCTGCATGTGCACGATCAGAGACAGAGGCATAGCTGATGCTGCCTATCCTTTGCATGTCCTGTTACGTGTTTGCAGGATATTATCTGAGTGATCACAGAGCAGGTACTGGTATGTGAGGTGTACACGCAGGTAAGTGTAGTGTGATCGCATGCAAGTGCATCGCTATCCTGTTGTTAAGTATTCGTAGCCATCCTAGAGTAAGTGAATATGCAGTCTCCATTCAAAGGGTGGTGCAAAAGATAAGCACACAGATCAAGCGAAACATGCAGAGAGAAGACCCAATGGATGGATAAGTGTTTAGTGGTGTTTTTACCTTAATCGATGTGTATTGTGGCAGGTAGGATTGTTACAGAGGGTTTTGAGAGGAAGATCCATCCATTAATGTATTCATAGTTGTTCACACTAACTTGTTTAAAGGTTTAAAACAGAGAAAGGACTTAGTGCATTCATGCATGGATCTTGCATGCAAGGCTCAGTGAGAGAGAGTGACGCTGATAATGCTGGCAGACATGAGGTACTAGAAGTAGAAACTGGTGGCACTGAAATACTGAAAGCTTGACTGATGTTACTAGATTTACAGTTTTCCAAACAGTGGTGAAATAATTATGCAAATAGATGCACGTCTAATGTGTAACATAAGCTAAAGTATGTAGCCAATCAAATGCAATCAATGTTTTATTCTATCAAAATAAAATATAAATATTACTATTGAAATATTCTGTCGACGTGAAGAAAGCTGTAGCTCATAAACTGAGGCTTTCAGCTACTGGACAACTGTTCCCTAAGAGTTACTGTCTGGCTAGCAATATGGCAGTGCTGTGCAAAATAATTCATTGCCTGAGTAGAAGGAAACGTGAGTGACAATTGTGGTGTTCAGCTCAGTTTGTTGTTGTGGAAGTCATGGTCTTTGGCTGGTGGGAGAAATGGACCTTCTCAGAAGTGTCAACAATGTAAGCAGTAAAGGAATCTATAAATAAGAAACAACAAAAAATATGCTTGTTAGAGAAGCAAATGTTTTGCCTTCTTATTACTAAATTAAAGGAGATAATAGTCATCCAAAAATGCTGTTTAATGTCTTTGGAGCCATCTGTGTGTTAATATCTAAAATTATTATGGAATATTTCTCAATTTTTATGCTTTCAAGCATTTTAACAGAAATACTAATTCTTATTTTTAATAATCAGTTCATTATGTGGTAACCTGGAAGTTGTGTGAATTCACTCTTCTGTTACCTGCTTACCACCACTGAAAAGATGCAACGCAGCAGTCACACTGGTGTGAAACAGCAAAATGTAACACTTCTCTAAAATACAGTTTTGACAAAGTGTGTTTTACTTGTTCAAATCGCCCTGAGTACAACCGGGAAGAGAGGTGTAGAGCAGCGCTCATCACCGAGAGCTGTCACACGGAGCAGGAGCTTACGAATTCTCAGCATGATGGTCTCTATAACTGAAATGGCTTTTGACAGAGGAAGTTTATTAAAACTATCAACTTCTTGGACGCTCTTGCAGGTGGGATTCCTTTTGTCCTGACTGGAGAGTTTTTTCAGCAGTCTCAAAGGCCGGCCGCATTCATGATAGCTGGGACAGTCAACTGGCTCTCCAACTTCGCAGTCGGACTACTTTTCCCTTTCATTCAGGTACTCGGCATGTTTGGTATTTGATATAATATTATACAGTTGATAAAGTACAGTTTATGCTATTTGAATAGTCACTTCCAAGTCATAATAAATATCTTTTCAGTGAAGTGGATGAAATTCCCACCATGTTTTTGATGCATTTCATTTCTGCTACTCACAAACCTCACTGCCTGAATGGCTCAGTTGGAGAAAAATTGTCCTATAAAGGAAAAAAAGATTGTAACTATGGACAAACGTAAATGGCAAATTCCCCACAGGAGCTCTTTAGCAGGGCAACGTGAAGGTTATGACCAGCGATCACCTTCGGTGACGATGATCATCGTTGGCTTTTGCTTAGGCCTTCAGGCCACCAGTTTTCTAGTTTGCCCTATGCTTTGAGAATCCTTATTTGCTTCAGTAGGAAAGAAAGGCACTCTGCTCCTCTCTGCACCTCCCGCCACCTGAGCTTTTCTTCATGCCTCTGTCTTCTCTCTCTTCTGTCAGGCTTTAGCCTGGTCTCTTCTTTAGCTGATTCCTTCTAGCTGTGGCCCACTTGCTGCCTAGATGAATTTGATCTTGTCTCAGCTTCCCCAGGGTCACATAAACTTTGCTTTTAATGGATTGCTTTTTTATTTCCTCAGCTGAATCCGTTGCATGGAGGACAGGATAATTTCCTGAGCTGTCTGACAGCCGTTGTTTGTATTTCAATGCCTTTGACAGGATAAGATTATTGTTTAAAAAAAGAGTCCAACAAAAATGGCATTTTTCTCCTCTGATTTCTAAGAGCTCCTCACCACTGGTGTCATGTAATTGTTGTCTGGCAAAGGAGGTTTCTAGCTAGCTTCTCATTTGAAATTGCTCCACTGAGGTTCTTTTCCAGACCGTGAACCTCTCCCAGTACCGCCGCAGTCCCTGGACCTCGTGCTGGGAGCTGCTTGCTAACCTCATTAGCTGAGGGACAGCTGAATCATACCATGACAAACCATGTCCAGAATCTTTAAAGAGCCACCCTGCTCCACTAATAACGTCTTAAGAGTGAAGATCGCAATTAAAGGACAAAGTAAAGAATTCGTAATTTTTTTTTAAGGAAAATATTGACAGCAGATGATGTCTAAAACTTTAGACAATAATTTTCACTTAACACAGAGAATTGCTTTTACCAAGTAGCAGTGTATAAAATGATCTTTATGTGATAATTTGGGGGAGAACTGGAAAGCATTATAAAGTCTGACCCTTGATCTAAATTTGACACTTGATCTAAAATTTCTCTTATAAGGAAAAAGTCTCTAGTCAGTTTGATTTCTTGGATCACCTTCAAAAGTTAACATGAATATAAAGGCTGTCATCCTTCCAAGCTCCGCTACTATTAACATTAACTTCAGTCAAATTGCTCAGAGCTGTAAGTGTTAGGAGCCAGTTTCAATGATTAGTGAAATCAGTGAGTGTTTTTCACCGTTTTTATAGCCCGTAGTAAGGACTTGCCAGTTTAGACATTTAGGGTGAGATTTCCCAAAGCAGATAGGGCTGACATAGTTCTTTTCCTACTGCAGCCGTGATAATTCCTCCTGATTTCAGCAGAGGGAGAATTAGACAAATACGCTGTGGTTTAGAAAACCTGACCTTAGCTATCAGCATCAGTATGGCCCAAGAGACAGCCAAGAGCTCGTCCAGCACGCGGGTGCTTCTGTCTGCTACAAGAGCTGTTTTGCGGAGAAGATAGGGACTGACTTCCCCCACGGTGTCGCAGGCTGCCTGCCTCTGGGCCCGGGTGGCTGAGCGCTCATGGTCTGAGCCCATCTCCGTGGCTGCGGGCCAGGAGGCAGGGCGAGCCCCCTGGCCAGTCTCCTCCTGCACGTACTTGCTGGCTGGCAGCGACAACCAGGGGTTGCCACCAATGAGGCCCAAGCGGAGGTCCCAGGCTGGGGTGTAGCCCCAGCCACAGCTGGTGAAGCTGAGCTTCTCTGCTGTGTGCAGAGAAGATACCTTGTTTATTTACTTATTTATTTTTCTTTATCTATATTATCCAGAGACTTTTAAGGAATAATCACTTTTCTCTAGATTTGCATTTTCTAGCGCCTGGACAAAACCAAGGAGTTATCCGAGCTCTGGCTGCCAGTCAGATCTGAATTTATGCAGCTCAGGGCTCTGTCCCTTTAATTTTGTAACCTTTAATTTTTATCTTTACAAGCATGCCTTGTGTGTATCCTTCCTGTTCTGCTAGTCCTACCTGATAAGTCCCATGTTGAGAACTGTTTAGGCCCGAAGTAAATTTCCTCAAACAAAACAGCAAACTGCATTATCTGTTTTTTCGCCTGCATATTAAAGCTTTTTGAGTGTTTCAGAATGCATCTGTATGAAGTTAGGCATTGCCTTGGGAAATTTTTCATTTTTCATCATAAAAATTTCTATTGTGTGGTTACAAGATTATGAGCTTAGTTTTAATGAAAGGACATTGTATTTCCACGTTGCAGGGATTTTGGTTTTCTCTTTTTTTTTTAAAAATAACAAGGAAAAAAGCTTGCAGTTTGCATCTAAAGATGAAAGCAGTGTTACTCAGGTTTTACTTTTTCTGAGCTTTTTCACAAGATCTTTTTCCTATTTCAGTCAACCTTGTTCTCTAAATTAAAGTTATGAATCACCTGTTCCTTCACAGAAAGGCAATAGCCTCTACTTAACTCAATTTTTGTAATTTTAAAACAGAAAAAGATCTTTAAAATGCCTTTACAAAATGAACAAATAATTCCTTCTATGTTTCTAAATACTAATTTGGTTGAGAGGCAGCAGTCACTTTTTTCATAATCAGTACTTTGGGGAAACAAGTTTGTTAATACTAGAGTTATTCAAAAAAAATTAACCATGAGTTAGTTCTCCAAATGTCACCAATTAATTAGTTTGAATATCTAGATTTTCTCCCCCCAACCATCTGTAGATAAATGTAATAGAATAAAATACTTGTTTGACTCATACATTAAAATGTATGGATGACATTGAAAAGTGAGTGTACAAACCCACTTTTGACAAAAGACAACATATTTGGAACATGGCTGCTCTACTAGTTCTTGTCACTGCACATTTAAGTAATTTTTTTGTGCAAAAATTCAAAATAGAGTTTTAAATGATAGTTGATATTATATTGTATTTACAAGTGCATTTGGTACTTAGTGATTACTAGGTGTCTGATATAGGTGTCAGGTGTACACTTTTTGAATTATATTTATTAGTATAATATGACTGCAGAATCATTACTTCGTGGGATCTTAAATACAGAAATTACAAAAGGTCTAAAGGTATTTCAGACTGGTGTTCAACACAGAGCTTGATCTTACAAAATGCTGAAGACTTGCGCTGAGTCGTGCTCAGCAATATCCCTCTCTCATCGCATTCACTTAAGAATGAAGGTATGAGGTTTTCCCGACCAGGGAGCTCTGAAGAGACGGAGACGGCTTTGGTAGGGTAACCATGCCTGTAGACTGGAGATGTATGAAACACTTCATGAAGACAGTGTGACCCATCCTTTCAAAGCACTTCAGTGCTCCTCTGTGCACTAGAACTGCAGCCTAATGCTTTGGAAGCCAAATCTCCACGTTTTTATTTCCATCAGTGGAGGTTTGGAGTAAAAGCCCTTCAGCCCTCTCTTGCATATCTCGCCTTTCCACATGGAACGTGCATGTCAGAAGGTGACAGCAGTCGCTAAATGAGCTGCTGCTGGATACCGCGGGAGCAGGGGCTTCACAAATTGCTCTTTAAAATGCAGCCATAGGGTGTAAGTATGCTCATTGAATTGAGCATATAACAGCAAAAAGTAATTTGTCCATTTTGTGGAAAATGCCTGAAGTTATAATAGTGCTTTTATAAGCTTAAAGAAATTGAAATATTTTGTGTGAAATAATTACAACTCTATCGTTCTTGTATTTTGCCTTTACACATATGCTACATATGCATTGTAATTGGATCTGAATCTCAGATTTTATGCACCAGACAAAAATGAGCTAGCCATATAGAAAGATACAAAATTTGTGTGAAATGATGAAAATCGTATTGAATGTATTCTCTAAATAGATAAACTGTGGCCTTACACTTGTAAAGACTTATGCAAACACTTAAGTCTGGCATCTGGGTTGAAGGCAGCTTACATTCATAAAGCAACTAAGGGGCATTCATCTACCTATGAAAGATCTCAACCTAAAATTCCCAGTTTCTGATGTTCAGTTCCTTTTTACTTTTTTTTTTTGTTTGTTTTTTACATTATTCATAGTTTCGATATGTAGAGATAAAAGTGATAGCATTTTTCCTTGTGCATGTCCAATTATTCCACACTCCTAAAGAATGTATAAACCTATTGTTTTAAAAATAAAAGTTTATGTAAATGACCCAAGTTCAAATGCAAGCGGTCTTTCATGTAAATGAAATTGCTACACCGGACATCACATTATCTGGCTGATCAAGTTTTTTAAAGATAGATCCTTGTAAGTAAATACTTAAATATAAATTTAAAAAAGTATCTGATTTTCAACTGTGCTGAGGAGTCAGCAGAAACACTGAGGGGTCAGCAGCTCCGTGATAGCATATTTAATAGCTGACTTGGTCAAGACCCAACTCAATTCCCTTAAAAAATCAATATTTCTTGCTCACTTCATGTTTGTGATAATAATTCAGGGCAGCATCAGGGCTTAGCTAAAATTCATGATATATAAAATTGATTCTTGCTTCTGTCCTGTGTTACAGTTTTGATGTTCAGGGGCAGAAATCACCCATTATTCCTTCTGTGAATAATATGCTGTGAAAAATGTTTTTAAGCACTTTCTCACTCAGAGGCCATATAAAAGTGCAACTGTACTTTTTGATGTGTTCATAGCAAATCAGTCTTTGAAAATCTGACCCTTTAATATAGGAAATGATTTAGAAAATGAAAAGGGGACCAAACCAAGTCTTCCAAAAACTAGTAATTCTCCTGGGGCCTCGGCACAATACGCAGTTTCTTGAGATCTAAAATAGCATTTCAATCACAGATATCTTACAGATCACCCGGGCAAGTAATACTTATGTGGCACATAAATTGTGTCACCGCTAAGCTTGCGTGGGTAGCATGGCTGTTGTTTGAAATGCTCATAGACAGTTTGTCAGCATTCTTTAGAGTGGGTGATAGGCGTTGTCTCTACAGATAAAATTCGCTTACTTATTTTAATAGTGTAGGTTGACAGAAATAGGTTTTGAGGAGCTTTCGATATGGACAAAGTAACTCATAAAAAATGTATGAGTTGCTCCTCAAACTCAGAGTTTTCTCTGTGTGTATCTAGCGTGACTTCTGTTTCTTAATGACTTAGCTTCTGGGAATATAAGACAGACTTTTTTTGTAGCTTCTGAGTAACTGCTGCTAGCTGGAAATACCTAGAGCAAAATGAATATCATAAAACAAACCTTAAGTACTTGCCTATGCCGAGTTTATGCTTGTTAGGCAAACCAGTGTGTAATCAACTTAAATTTATTTTTTTGTGCGCAGAAAGTATATTGAAAATGGGCTGGTGTAGTCAGTGACAACAAACCAGTCCATCATTTATTCATATCACCTGTTGGGGATGGGAGCAATATCTTGCATCTCAGGTGATGGGTCATAACAAGCCAACACCATTTTTAGAGTAAAAATTTGAAACAATCGTGAATATAATCATAGAGTCATTCAAGCTGGAAGTGACCCCAGGAGGTCCCTAGTCCAACCTTCTGCGCAACCTTCTGTGTTAGGACCAGATTTTCTAGGACTTTGTCCAGCTGCATCTTAAGAACCTCCAGCTCCTCTCTCTTAATAACCTCCTTTTTGTACTTCCATGTTAGTTTGTTTTTAAATTTAGAGGATTCAGTAATCAAAATTGACAGTGGCCAAAATGTAGCCAGAGTTTGGCCATTTCTGAGAATAGTTTTAATCTCAGTTCTGAAAACTGAATTCTTATATTCATAATCAATCCTGACTTGGAGTAAGACTCACTAAAAATTTAGAAGAGAAATTGATTTCTCTTGCTAATCAGCATATTTTATAGGGTAAATCACAAGAAATGGTCCTCTCATCTTAGTAATAAAGAGATGCTTTCTCGATGTTAACAAGCGCATCTGTTATAGTCTTGCCCCATGAAACTAAATTCAGAAAATTAATCAGAAAGAGTCCATGGGAGAGAGAGTATATTTAGATGGGGAAAAAATGAAAGCAGAATAAGATAATTCTAAGTTCCTGTACAATGTGAATTTTGTGAGCTTTGTGCATGTACAAGATGAGTGCAAAATATCTGTAATAGTGAAGAAGAGTTTGCCTTGAAGCTCTTCAGTGTTTCAGAATAAGAAGGGAGCAGTCAAATATTTCTTCCTGATACACAGATCTGCAGCTGTGAGCTGAGATGGTTTTTGGCATTAGTGAGAGACCTTTCTTGGTAATCCTTCTTCCAAGAAGCTGCCTCCATAAATTCTAGAGACTGACATTAGTGACCTGCAGGAATCAGTGTGAGGCAACCAGATCTTCTTCGCAGGGAGTTTCTGCTTTATATGTCTCAGTTCTAATCTCACTGCATAGTGAAAATAACTAAAATACAGCTCAGGATAATGTTCCTGAATATGTCAGACTTTCTGTTTCAGTCTGCTCACTAGAATAGAGAGCACTAGCAGAGTTATTAGTAACCAAATTTGTTTTAGACAATTGACCCTCTAGAGGAAAGAAGAACATACATATTTTTAATATTTAGTTTAAGGATTTTTGGTGAGCATGTAAATTTTACCAGATGCTTCCAGGTATTTGAATACGTGTAAAATATTCATCTCTGTGGTTAGATTGAAGCATTCTTTTCAGTAATTACATTGTAGGTATTTTATGAACCCCCCAGGTTGCTTAAAAGCTTAATACATGACATCAATTAGTCTTGGACTAGAATTCATAAAGAGATTTAAAATGAGAAGCAAGTTATTAACACAGGGAGCAAAAGTGTACCTTTTTATAGATGGCATAAAAAGAATGTTGAAAGTCTCTTTGTGTTCTCTGGGCTTTCTTCCTACTAATGTGCTTTTTAGTCTAGATTTGCACTTGCAGGCTTTCTAAAGTCAGACTAATTACAGCAGTGGTTATGTGGTTGCTGTTTTTTCCAAGATAATAGATTGTGTGGTTTAAGTTTGCTGACTGTTGTTCCAACATCTAGAGCCTGTCAGACATCAAATACGATCTTTGTTTCCTAGAATGTGACTCCACAGAAGTGTTTTTTTTCTTTTCTTTTAATGTAGTAGATATTAGATTAAATATTCCTGAAGCTCAATTAACAGCATCCTCATCACATTCAGTGAGAAGAGTGTTAATCTTGAAAATACACAAAGCTATTTTCTTGCACGGGGCTGTTAGATTACTAAGTATGCATATATTACCAATAGTAATAGGTCTTGTAATTCTTTTCCTGTATTAGCACTGTAAAATCTCCAGTGATGATGCTTTATTTTTTCCCACCTCTCTCTGCCCCAAACCAGGCTAGAGCTGCATCCACACCTCAATTTATTCTGAAAAGTGTGTCCTGAGATGTAAGAAACATAGGTATGCTTCCCCGCTCATCTGTAAACTTCTGTGTAACTTTTAACTGGGCACTCACGGGACCCAGCTTCACAGCGTTTCGTGGTCCAAGAGCATGTACTTCACAATCTTGTTAATATATCAAGGGCAGAGCTGCCCGGTGCTGATAACATGCTTAAACCTGCAGGACTGAGCTCAAAGTGCTAAATGGTAGATAACATTGAAAAGCCAGGCGGTGAGAGCAGTGGCGTGGTACTCCTTTACGCAGTTGCTGGAAAGCCAGAGCCCTCACCTTCTGAACAAGTGACTGATGGTGTAGACTGAAAAGTTCACCACAAGTTGTGCCCCTCTGCTGTGTGTGTCCCCATCCCAGCGGGCTTTACTGCCTGTGTTGGATACAAGTGGAGCCTTGCTTTTCCTGCTTCTGCAACCCTTGTCAAGCATAATAACCCCTTTTGATCAAATTCCGTTCGAATTATTTGATTCTTTTATTGATTGCTACAGTCAATGTGGAGTTTGCTTTTAATGAGCCCAAGGCCCTCTGCAGCAAGTGAGTGTTGCAAAGGAGTTAGCCGGTTCTGCTGGAGAGCTCTGGCAGAGAGACACTTTGACACCTAACTTCGTTGGGAAAGTTTCCAGATACACACACCAAACGCGCTTGCAGTCCCTGCTCCATCCTCAATTTATCTTCACTCCAGGTCTGTTCTGTCAGGTGACTTCAGTAGCAAGAAGGATGATGAAGCTGAGAGAACACACGTTATATTTTCAGATAACTACATCAGGAAGTATATCAGCTTTTTAATCACGGGAACCGTGTAACTGCGTAATACAGGTGAAATTGTGGCGTGTCTATCACTGGACGCCTGTAAGTGACAGGCAGGCATCTGTCTGGAGCCAAGAGCACCTTAGTAGAGGGAGTAGGCTGGTGACATCTGTGTTCCCGGTTTTCAATGATTTTATTGACCTTTTAAAGCCTCCAGAACAGGAAGTGTCTCTCATTAAGTGTAGGCACAGCATGTGGCTCACTAGGCTCCTTTAGGGCTTTTTGTGCTGCTGTGATAGTTCAGTACGCACCCAAGAAAGGCTGCTGCAGCCTCGGTAGCAGAATGCAAAGTCTAAAAAAAAAAAAAAAAAAAAAAAAAAAAAAAAAAAAAAAAAAGCAGTTAGCTCTGTAATTACTCCTCTCTCTGGAAATGGCAAGGTCATAGTAGGAGTGATATAGTGATGTCTTGGGCCAAATAATCTTGAGAAATGCTGAGAATTTAGATAGCAAAAATTACAATGAATGTGAAGTGAAAGAAAGCAAACCTAAAAATATTCCATCCTGAGAAAAGCTCTGAGAAAGGAAAGGATGACTGTGAATAACTGGAGCAGGAGAAAAGATCACTTACTTTCTTCCATCCAAAAGGAACAAAAAGTGTTTCTCTTACATATCAGAGTAAACTTTGTGAATGTCAGAACAACTTGGGCGAGAATCAACGAGCCAAGCAAACTGGAGGAATCTTTAACCTGAAGGCATTCAAGGTTATGTTAGTCATCCTTTTATAAGCTTATTTCTATTTAATATATTCTTCTTTTTATGGATAATGGGAAGAAACACATCATTTTCCCTCTGGCAGTAGTGACTCACTAGAAAAAAATAAAGCCCAAAACCAAATCTGACCAGAGGAACGCGTATATTCTTGTCTTCTCTAAGGTAAGCTATCAGATATCACATACGTACTTCTACGTCAGTACTTTCTAGTTGTACTAGAGTATATCTCTCTTACGTACAGAGTTCAGTCACCACTCCCAGCGGATTTCAGGCTGTCTGATAGGATATTCAGTGATGAGTTAAAAATTGCATCTATTTCTGGCTTAAGTTTTACTGACTTCACCTTTCAGCCATCAGAGACTTTATTTGTTGCAATTTTTTGTTTGTTTAAACTTTCTGTTGGACAGAACAGACTGGGCTTTTTGATAAATTTTTAACTGGTGGCTGAAGAGCTCATGTCAACGTATTTCAAACAACAGTGTTTTTTTTAATCACTTGTAAACTATGATGAGTTCACCATTCCACATGATCCTAATTGCAGTTCTTGATTTAATGGAGAATTTTTGGAACAGAAGGGTAATGGATGGCCTCATAACATATAAAACAAATACATGTTATGGACATCGCTTGTCCATAATCATCATGCTGCCTCTTTCTCACAGGCATATGTATAAACACAAACTATTTCCCATTTAGATGGACAAACCCCCAGACTTATAAATGTGCAGCAATACCAGTGGATACAGTCACACCATTATTAATGTGACCAGATTCAAACTTACTGCTGGCAGATATTTTTTGCCATCACCTCCCTAGATTCTCTGTTCCGTTTTATGCTACTGGAAAAAAAATCTGGGGCCTTGCCTGACTTTGTTGGAGCTTTGCCATTCAAGAATCTATTTTTAAGAGTGGGTGATAGCCCAAATTGTGATGCTCTGGAGGTGTGGGAGCGTGGAGGGCAGGGACGCTTGGTAAATCAGAAACCAGACTGTTTGCGTATGTGGGAATTGGTGTGATGAGAGGAAGCAGGCAGAGGGCACAACAAACTACAACAGCAGAAAAGCACAGTCTAAAAAGCCTGAAGACCACTGGTGCAATAGAATAGGCACGTTAAGCTGTTCCTCTTCGGTGGAATCTGCAAGGGCATGCTCTCGTAACCAGATGCAATAGCTGGAACTTATATGTTAGCTAAGAAAAGGTGCTGTTTATTTTGAATTGCATAATGTAAATCAAGGTGTTAGTAAGTATTAATGATTAACAATTAATTTCATGGCATGATGCGTCAATATGTCAGTTATTTTCATTATATGCTAATACATTCTTATTTTGTATTTCATTTGTTCCCTTAAAATGTTATGGAACAATTAAAGATCACATAGTAAACTAATATTATGCTACAGGACAACTGACATAGCAGATTTCTCCAGACATTTTCTGTCATAATAATTTATTTTTCTAGAAGAATGTGCAGTCTTTTTTGATGTTAAATTCTTGAGTGCACATTTGAGAAATAGTCCAGTTACTATGTGTTTTACAGAAACTGAAATCTTAGTATGGAAATACTAAACTAAATTTTAGAATAACACGACTCCTTTCCCAGTGACACAACAGGGAGCAGAGGAAAGCCAGAGAGGTAACAAGGAAATTAATCATTTTTATCCAGTGTGAATATTCTTGTTATTCTGTGCTTGTTTTTGTAAACATCTGTTGTCTTACTCCTTTTTACTGTTAAACATGATTAAGAAATAAAGACAAGGAGATGGAAGAAGAAGGATTATGGGTTAGAGAAGCACAGGGACACATTCTAGTGCTGAACATATCCTTGCAACACAGGTTTTTCCAGCCATTGCCAGCTGCTCACCCCATTGCTGTGGCAAAGAAAGAGCTTTGAAAACAGTAGAAGTGCTGGGGAAGTGGTCAGTGGAGGTCTTCAAATTTGTCCCCATGGTTGTACTAGAAAATGATGTAGATTCTTTATCTAAATGCCAAAGAAGAACTGAATTGCTGCTAGAATTCCTTAGGGGGAAATAAAGGAAAAAAGAAAAAAAGAAAAAAGAAAAGAAAAAGGGGAAAAAAGAAAGAAGACTTAAATGAGATTCATTCAGAACTGGGAAAAAGCTCTTTTCCATCTTGCTAGGCATACATACAGTCCTTGAGGAGTGCAGTGATTTTTTTCTCTCTTCTTCTTTCATAGGAGCTTGTATCATCTCAGAAAGCAAGACAGAGTCATTGCTCTCTTGCAGTATTTTCACAGCAGGACTGAGGCAGCGATAGTAATAAACTGCATGATATTTTCCAGCTCTCTGTTACAGAAATAGCATGGTATATCTCATTTTTACAAACACTAATAAATGTTACTATGCAGTTTGAAAGTATTTTATTCAGTTATGGAAAAACACCTTGATTTTGCAAAGTTATAATAGTTACATGCATTCTCCATCATCTATATTTTTGCTCTCTTTCTCTTTAATTGGAAATAGGGGCATGCTGGTAAGGCAGATGATGTGCAGCTTATTGCAGTGTGGTGTAGCTCTGTTCCCAGGTTTGTGGGTACTTCCCACTGTAGATCCTACTGCTCTAATTCCTGTGCCCTGGTGCAGGGGATCGCCGCTGGACCTTTGGCTGCAGCTGTTCCTGCTTAGCAGAGGCAGGTGCTGAGGTGGGAAGTAAATGAGTAGCTGGGTGGAACATCACACCCCCCAAATAGTGTTTTTACTAGTTGGATGGTTTTTAAGTGAAAAATGCAGAGAATTAAAGAAAGCTATTGCTTGAATTTTTACATGGCTTCTTCCTGAAAGCTTTCTACTCATATTGGACTAGAGGCATCTGACAGAAGTAGCGTCCAAATTATCAAGAAATTCAGTAAACATTAATTTTCTTTCCTTTTTAGACCAAAGTGTCTTGAGAAATAACCTGCTCTTGTATACTGTGGTCCAACTGGTGCTCAGTATAACATAGAATACAGGTGCCGCCAGGCTCACAGGCTCAGCTCAGATTACATATTAGCAAAATGCACAGGCATAAATGTGTGTTTTCCCCCTTTCAGATCCTAATTTATTTTCCCTGGGAAAGAGTACTTCTGAGTTGTTACACATCTTAGCTCTCTTGCATTTCTCTTTCTTCTTTATTTCTGAGCTCCAGATTTTCCTCATTCCTTGAGCTTCATTTACTTAGCCAGATCGTATTTTGGTTTTCTTGTTTCCTTAATGAAGAGTAATACCTGTTGGCTTTTTCTATTATGCAATACAGGAATTTGAGTAAAAAAGGTATGCACAGAAGCATATGGATTCCCTTGCTCAAGCTATTTTGAGCTTTTACAAATATATTGGATGTTTAAAGTAACTACAGCGTATCTGTATCTAGGGAAATGGCTGAATTTCCATGTAGAGATGAGAAGATATAATGCAGACTATCCAAACATTAGATAATGGAAAAAGCACTCTTAATGAGAAACCCACTTCAAGTGTAAAATACAACAATCTATTAACTTTTATGAGGAGGTGCAAGTGAGGGTTGGAGATGAAATTGCTGTTCATCCTCTTGAAGGTTCCTCTCTGTGTTTTTATTTAAGAAATATATTGCCTGTGTTCTGGCCTTCTTCATTACCCTGCACCTTCTGTAGACCCAAGAATTGAGTCCAAAACCGCAGAAGGATGAGGAGCAAAGGGCACGCAGGGAGTTTGTGCCCTCATCCATTCAATTTAGCAGGTTGTGTGAATTTGGAAAAAAAAGAATGTAACGCCGAGTGTCTACATGAATAGTGTATATTGCTGCTGATCATTTTAGTGAGACATCTAACTGCTTCATCTGACCTCACCGCTTCAAAGATCCGGGTTGACACCTATCCTGTGGTTCTAATTTTCATGGCAATTTCTAAATGTAAGTGGGAGCTGGCAGTGCCAAAGGGGCCGTGACGCTGAAAGCTGAGTATTTGGAAGCTGGGAGGGGAAAGGGGGTCACCTCTTCATCTGCTTGGAGCTGTGGTGGTACTGCAGGGTTTATTTCGACCTTACTGTGGAATTTGACTGCAGGTTTGTTTTTATCTGCTTGCTTAGATTTCCTGCCCCCCACATACTCTGATTCAAAATGGTTGTATCACTTCACTGCTATGAAATCCAAAAGCAAATAAAAAACAAAGCAAACAGCAGCAAGTCCCCATGTAAGACTCTAGGGACAAGTAATGGAGAAATCAGACAGAATTCAGAGAATGTCGCTGCTCTCTAAATGACAAATCAAGTGGAAATGAAAATAAAGGGAATAAATATGCATTTGTTTGTTTCTGAATTAAATTTCCATGAGAGCAGTAAAAGCCCACAGAGCCCCACAGTTCAATAAGAAAACCTCAGCTTGGCATAAAATAAGAAAATGCTGTTCTATCATTTCCTGGAAAGAGCCAAAAGTTCTGTTTCAAAAATGCTAATTTGTTAAGCTTGCTAAATCTGCCTCAGTTTGTTTATTTGCTTTTTCACTCTCCCATATCTGACTTAGAATATCTGTTTTTCTATTTTCATTTATGACAGTCCTACTTACTAATTAGACTTTGCTACAAAATGAATCAAATCAATAATCAATTGATCTGCTGTTAAATAGCACATGATGATCTTCAGCTCATCTACTTTTACATTTTTACAGATCTGGTATTCACAGAATACAAGCTATTCGCCATAGAACTTTTCTCTGCTAGCAGACTTTAGAAGTGGCAAATTGTAAAATATTTTGATCAAAAATGCAAAAATTTGATCATTGCTTATTTCAATGCCAGATTTTTTACTTGTTTCAGTTTACTTGACTTGGAAAAATGAGCTTTCGTACTCATCCATTTTGACTTTACTCTTTTTAAAACAGTTAAAATTCTAAAGAATACTGAACTTCTTTTTTAAAGAGAGAAAGGAAAAATGTCTGTGCAATCTGCATAATGTATATGGGAGCCCTACACAAGCTTGGAGTATGTTTGTAACCTTTATGATTAAGAAAATGTGACTGTGCTGCATTTCCTCATTCATACATCTCAATTACACAAGTACAAATCATCATCACAGTCAGGTTTGCTTGCTTGCCAAACTTGGGATCTGATTTAGGGGGGCTGCTTGAGTGCTTCAACTTTGATTTGTATTTGTGGCAATTGCATGCATGTCTTAAGGCTGTATCAGTGTGAAATATTTACAGTGAATTATTTCCTGTTTTTCCATTTTTCTGCAATTATAGCCTTGATCAGCTGTAAGAGTGAAGGGAAGGTAAAAATGAATAATTCAATATTCACGTATACAGATGCTATGTTTTAAATAACCTCCTTAGAAAGCCAATGTCAAAATAGAGGTGATGAGTTTAAAAGTTTATGCTTAGCTTTTAAGCATCCCATGTATTAGTAGCCCACACCGGGCTTGAAAAATGCAGAGTGAGTCCTGCCCAGGATGTAAGCGTCCACGTGCTTTCCCCCAGGGAACTGTAAGACCCCATGTTTATGTGTGAAATCTGAGAAGTAACAGAATTTGCATAATTTCAGAGACTCTGTTTTGTATTTAGCCAGAAGTTTCATTCGGATCTGGCTTGCTTTTGCTTCTTTTCTTTTTTCCCCTTTTTCTTCTTCTCTTCTTTTGCACTTCCTCCAGCTGTTTGGACATGATGGTCTTTTTACTAAGAGTCAGCTACTATTTGGGTGGTTATAAGTATTCAGTTTTTGAACACTGATGCTTCTATCCCATGTGATTTGTGAAATAATGTCACAAAGTGCAGAAAAATATTTTAGTCTTGAATTTTATCATTTTTCTTATGTCACTGAGAATATACGTCAGTGAAGGATCTTGAGACTGTCTGCTGGGCCAAGTACAGGGAGTTGCAGGATATCTGCCTTTCATATTGACATCAAAGACTTTAATTGAAATTCTTTCTCATTTTTTTTATTTCCAGTCCAAACAGGTAAGTCTGCCTCTCAAGCTGAGCAAAGACCTGGGGGTTTAGTCCTACAATAGCAACTGCACAGCCTGTAGATTTGTCCCGTGTCTAGCAAGTTGCAAGGAGTAAAATAATAGAGGAAGACTATGGATTTGGAGGTTACAGACACCAGAGTAAATTGTAGATAAGGACTTCATCAGCGTAGTGTTAATAATAATATAATATGCATATTATAAATAAAAGTGTAATAGTTTCACGGAACAAAGACCCAGCTACATTTTCCCATGGTCAGATCTGCCTATCAGTACCTTTTCCATAGTAGCCCTCACTCAATAACTAGGCATTCACCCTTTTCCCAGGACATCATGTGACATTTTGGATCACTTGATGTGCTGTCACATTAGATATCCTGTGGCCAATCTATTAATTGATCCACCCCCAGTATCTTCCCTCTAGCATCAGCCTGTTCATAATATATCAGAAACTGATACAACTGAATTAAACAAAAGCCTAGGCTATAAAATGGCTGTATCTCAGCCATTTTTTCTTGACTATGGATTCATTTTTTTACAATCCCTTTGACTGCTTTATCCAGCTGTTCTGTTCTATATCCTTTATCAGGATGTGCAACGTAGGTGGACAGTTTCATATTTATGAGTAATCTAATTCACACATGGCATTCTTCTATGCCAAATACAAATTAGATGATATTGGTTGAAATCTGAATGAGTTACAGAAGGCTGTGGATATCCATAAGTGTTCGTCTTTTTTGTGTCTCATAAGTGACAAACAATTTTAAAGAAATACTATGACTAAAGAATAGCAGGTGAGAAAAATGTATCTGGTGATTGCCCTGGTTTGTTCCTACCCAGGAGCCAGGGCTCCACCATGCTACACAAGTAGATCAAAGTTTTGGTCTCTTTCCTGCAGGACTCATTTGTATGTTTTATACTAAAATTTAACTTCTAGCCTATTCTCTGTGGAACTTCATTTAGATGTCCATAAGGGCTTCTTCAAAAGGGATCTGCAAAAATGAGAGAAAGCAAGTTTGTTATCAATAAAATTAAATATATTATATAAAATATATACAAATAAGCTATGCACTCATAAGGGTATTAAGTTTGCTTAGAAGATGTTTAGGAAGACAGAAATCAAAGGTAATAAACACTCGTTTAGAGAATAGGTAGCAAAGAAATAAACAGAAGAAAGAAAGGTGGCGAGAAGAGGTGGCTGCGCCACCAAGAGGTGCAGAAAAGTTACGGCATCTGGTTTCCAGGCTCATTCATAAAAGGCATTAATTTTTCCTCACCATCAAAGAGAAGATTTGGTTCTACACCAAGTCTAAAAAGAGAGTAACGTGTTGGGTGCATGACTGGAGTCCTACCATTCAGCTGAGAAACAATTTCGGATATAGAGGATCCAGATGCAACGTTTGGATTCTTAACGTGACAGGATGATTTGTGAGACATTGTGAAGTTATTTTTTCCTGCTTACTAATTCTCTTTGCTTCTGCCTATGCATAATATCCATTTCCTTCCCAGAATGTTTTCCCCTCTCGTCACCCATGCTCGCTGGCTTTCGATTGTCAGGTTGTTCAGGAATTTGGGCTTCTAGAATTTAGCAAAAAAGGTGTTGATGATTTCAAGAGTCCCTAGTCAATATTTCAGAGGATACTCTTTCCAGCTTTTCCTATTATAGACAGGAATAAAAGGTCTGAACTGGGTAATGAATTATCCATGGAAAATAGTGTGACTAGACAGGCTGACAGTCAGCCACGATATTAAAAAGCAACTGCAGGAAAGTTTTTTTCTTTTTTCTTTCTTTTTCCATAAAAGGACTCATGTCCTTGTACACCAGAGATGAGGAAAAATTGAGCAAATGAAACATTAAAAACAGTCCTAGGAATTGACCTGCCCCCAAAGGAGGCAGCTGGATATACCGAAAAGTTGTGGAAAGTCAGAGTTACGTCATTATCTGTCACTGTCTTGATTGTTTCAAATACATATATTTAATGGCAATTGTAAATACGCGTGTATACAAAGCCACATCTCCCAGGAACTCATAGACAGAAAAAATTTTAAGAAATTTTGAATAGGAGCTCAACTAGTGTCACACAGAGATCTGGAGTTTGCTTCAGCTCCATGTGGTGGATGACCCAGGAAGGTCTGTGAGATGGGGCTAGCTCTGGCGTCTGTGCTGAAGCACTTGCTGAAGCAGTTCAGTTATTCAAGTTTACAGAGCTCGCTCACTCTTCACCAAACTTTTACTTCCTCTGTCTTAAAGGATTTGCTCTAATATAACCTCTGTCTTAGGATATCTGAGATTAAGTGCAGGACGTGTCCAGTTTTCTTCATATTCCATGTCCTTCAGCAAGGCCCCGTGGAGAGATTGCCTATATTTTGTAGCTGGAGATACCACTTCTTATTTAATTTAGCCTTGTTAATAAAAGCAAGTCAAAAACATGTTCTCTGGACATTTGTTTTACAGATATAGATTTAAACAAGAAAGTAGAGGAAGAAGAGAGGTGCTCAAAAGCTCTTACAGGGAGGCTGGTCCCTTTGATGTTCCTGAAAGGCTGGCAGTACTTTGGTGGAACTAAGATACTAAAGCTCTTCCCTATTCAACAAAGCAGTTAGCTGGCAATAATGTGATTATCAAATATTTTTCAAAATTGTGTTATTAAAATGTTACTGAATGCTTTTAAATGAGCTACTAATCGCCAGGCAAGAAATACTTATGTTTTGATGAAGTGCAACTCTTCCAAGTTGGCTGGAGCATTTATGATAAATTTCTAAATTAACATCTTCCTCTTTCTGTCCTGTTTTTGCAGCGCGGTAAAATCAGAAACATTCAAATATGGCCCGTATTTCATTTTCAGTTAGTTTTTACACTTGTCGTTAGTGCGAAAGAAGTATATTTTCTGAATTTTTTTTTTTTTCTGCTGTAAGCCCCTGTAAACTTAGAAATGATACGGATTTTTGACATTTGTTTTTTTCCTTGTTCATTCTGTAAATCTCAGAACTTGCAACTAGTGCGATGCAGATGCCTCTGGCTATGACAGTTTTCTCATTTGTTAAGAACAGGTGCGCACCGTTACAAAGAGTCCCACATTTCTGTCCCTATATTTTGAGAGCTACTTTTCAGAATATTTCAGTAAAAAAATCTGCCTCATTTCCAGAAATACGGAACAACTGCAAGAGGCAGTTAAGTCCCGTGCGTCGGAGACGCCCTGATCCCTCCACCTGCTCTCTTCGCTCCCGCGGTCGGCAGCTGCAGCCTGGTGCCCCCGGCGTCGTCCCGACTGCGGCTCTGCGCTCCCCTGCCAGGAGCCCGGGTCTGCACGTCTGGGTTGCCACCTCTGGGCCATACAGGCTGCTGGAAGAAATATGGATTCATGCATTTTTATGAACTTCTAAGACACTCGGGCTTGCAGTGAACGCCAACACTTACTGTATTTGGTTAAAAATTGCTCCATAGCGCCCGTTTTTTTCTTTCAAGCAGTTCTTGATGTTCCTTTTAGTCTAACTTTTCTCCCTTTAATAACTGTAATGACTGTGTCCTTTGTTTTCTCTTCACAGAGTGGTTTACAGACCTACTGCTTCCTGGTGTTCGCTGGTATCTGCTCTGCAGGAGCTATCTACCTGTTCTTTGTCCTGCCTGAAACAAAAAATAAGACACTTAATGAGATCAGCCAGGCATTTGCTAAAAGGAATAAAGTATCTTTAGAAATGCAAGAAATGAACCACAATCCAGAAGAAAGGAAATCAAGTGCGGAACAAGAATCAAACTTCGCTTCTTCAGTGGTCAAGGGGGAAACCAAGGCAGGAATTGTATAAAACATGAATATTCTTCAGGGGTGGGGGGAAACGTGCTCCTCTAATTCAGTGTGTTTATAGCAGTGTGCAACTTGTATTTTTGACATTATGGCATGAGCTGCTTCCCCATTTGAGTATATTTAAAGTGAGCGCGGATGAATTTGATAGCAGCTAGGGTGATCCTAGAGGAAATGTAAGGCTGGCATAGCAGCAGCTGATTAATTTGATTAGAGCCAGAGGTTTTTGGGAATCCCTGTAAAATAGGTGCTGCGGTGAATAGGGCAGGAATCTAGATTCAGAGAAGGGAACTGGTGATGAATTATGAGCAGATGCTGGCTGAGCACCTTGCTGCTCTAATGGTGAGAAGTGTGCAGGGTTGTTGTGGAGGGCACAGAAGGAACTGGGGCTGCTAAAAATCAACCCAGACAAACCTGAAATGGTACCAGCTTGCATTTCTCCCTGTTTCCTTATAGTCATTTAAGTTGCACATGAAAATAGAGGACTTGAAAGGCCACTTGTGACACTCCTCCTGCCTCCTATTTTTTTTTCCAGCTATTTAGACTTTTAGTTGCTTCATCAAAACACCCCCAAGCTTCTTACAAAACAGAAAACCCCAGATCCCAAAGGTTTTCCTTGTCTAGCTCTCAAATACTCCTCAGCTAGTAGTAGGGTTGCCTGTCATCTTTGGATTGATGACACTGAATTTCTGGTTTATTTTTTTAAGACTAGTTATAGAAGCTTTGATCTGAAGAGAAAACTAGACTTCATGGTGAATTGAAAGAACTATGGTAGTAGGTGTAGGGTGCAGCATTAAAAAAAAAAAAAAAAAAAAAAAAAAAAAAAAAAAAAAGTTTCCCAGCCCATTATAGCTGGTACAACATTTTGGAGGAGAGAGAAAGGAGAACACGTTTTTTTCCTTTTCTTTTTAAACTCTTTTTGAAACAAGACATATGAGCCAAAATTTCCCTGTAACCCAATGAAATGTCATTTCTTAACACTAAGATCTTCAAATGAATTTGAGTACCTAATTCTTATTTAAGTATTAATCTCTTTTGGGCATTAAATTCTGAAGCTCTGGGCCTAATTCATTTTTCTTAGTTTCAAAGCTACTTACTGCTTTAGAAAACTGCCTTCAGAGTCTGCTTAATTTCATGACAGAGAGACTTAGCAGACTCTCTGGGTTATGTGATCCATTTCCTTCCACCTGGGATTTTTTCAGTCAGATCATCTTTCTAGTGTGTAATTGCAAGAATAGTTTTCCTTGACTCTTTTGGACCTGGATGCTGAGAAGGGTAGTAAGTACTTTTAAATAAAATAGCTGTTATTTTATATGAAAAGTCATTAAATCTTAGCTGCTCTCTGTTAGGAGAGAGAATAATAACTTGCCTAATAAGCATGTGCAGCATCTGGGGAGAGCCAGCTGCTTCTGCAAGGTATATTTACTAATGCAGAAACTCATGAATTTGGGATGTGTTGAATATGTGTATATATAAATACATATCTACACATATATACACCTGGTATATATTATATATATATATGTGTGTGTGTGTGTGTGTATGTGCGTGCGCGCGCGCGTGTGTGTGTATATATATATATATATATACACACACATATACATATATATATATATATACACACACACTCGCGCGCGCGCGCACATACACACACACATATATATTTTTGTATGTATGTATGTATATTGTGGAGAATAGCTTTCCAATACTAGTTTTATTCAGATTTCCCTGAGCTGTAAGATGTTTATTCTTTTATTCTACATTGCAAATTAAAATCAGAGAACTTAATGTTCACCTATTACTGCTAAATGATATGTACAGTATACTGTGATTTATTTATTTGTGACATATTTACTGCACACATTGTAAACTGACAATGTAGATCATCTAATAGAGCAATTTCATTACTGGGTAATAAGAAAAAAAAAGGTGTGATCCTGTAAGCAAGGATTTATGCTCTTTTATTGGGACAGAGGCACAGTAGTCAGTAAGAAAATGAGTAAAGAAATATGAGTAAGAGAATTAAGAATGAGGAATCAGACTTATGATACTGGTGCTATAATTAAGAAATAGAGTGAATCAGAATTATATCAACTGAAAATCATATATAGAAGCTAATCAAATACTATAGAGAAAAAGGAAGCAAGATGTCTTCTCTAGTAACCACCTGTAGAATTATAGGGCAAATGGGCATATCCTCTTTCAATAGGCTTTAGTTGCCTATTCCAGATGTTATCTGGGGCTTTGTGAGCCTTGCTATGTGGGTGGCTGCGTGAAAATCCTCCTGAATGCCACCTCTCTACTCAGATTCAGAAAAAAAAAAAAGTCTTTTCCTTCTGCCTATAGGGCATTTATTAGTGGGCAAGTTCAGACCTCCTCATTCCAAGTGGGAAGAACCTTATTTTGCATTTAGTGCCACTAACGGGATAGGATGTGATTCTGAGTCAATGTGGCAGAGCTGGAATCCATTATGGTTGTTACAATTAACAGAATTTAGTGCTTAATGCTGTTCTTCAATGCGCATTATAGGCAGTAGTTGATGGTAATGTTGCCACTGGATCACTTTGATATGGATACGGGTAACTTTGCCATGTTGGCCTGATACAGCAGTCATACTGGATTTCAGCAACAAGATGAAATCATCTTAGAGTTACTCAGCCAGTTGCATTTGGAGGCCAATTCTGAGCAGGTTAGTAAAGAGATGGTTCGATAGGATTTCCCATCATAACTCAGGGGCTTGTACAGTATTACCCACAGGGGTCTGTGGTGGTCTCTTCTGCAACCCTGTCTGCCCGTCTCTTGCCATACCTGAGCTAGGTGCACTCCAGATACGTGCTTTCTGAGCTGCTACACGGAGAGCCGCGGCAGACTGAGTCCACCATGGGGCAACAGTTACGTGCCTCTGCAGCAGTTTGTTCAAGTGTATGGTACAGAGTAAAAGTGATTCCAGTTGCCAAACATGTATTTCTGCAGATGTTTTGCTTACTGTCTGGGGAAGGCAGCTGCAGTCTCCTCTGCCTTGGGTTTTGGAAGTTTCTGAGGAAAGCTGAGATGTGCAGGAACTGCACAGCTTTCTCATCTCTGACCCTAATGAGTTTTGAGTTGTTCTTAAAGTTGTCCAGCAATGTTTTTTTTCTTTTTTTTTTTCACTGTTATGCTGCTATAGCTTCTCCAACAATGAGAGGACAAAATGGAAAATATCAACCATTTATTATCTGGTTTTATTGTTGAACGTATCAAAATGTCTCTAGCCCATGCATTTGAAAGTGAGAACACTTTCTGCAGTGCCACATTCTGCTCTCCTGTCTGTGACTGAGAACGAGATCTGGCTCGACTGTGTTTCTGTGTATATGAGTACTGCAAGTGGGTAGTGTGTGTTTGATCAGTTATGTCCACACACACAGTGACTGCAAAAATAAAACTTCTTTGGAATAAAATTGAAAAAAAGTGTTGAATCCACTCATAAATGTAAATCTGCTCAGCTGTACAAGTCTCACTGATGCCCCAGGACGAAACCTGAATCACTTCAAACTCTACAGCTAGCTGGCTGGCTGGGAGTTCTTGGGAAGAAAATCATTCATGAACCTCTATATTTGGGGAGGAATAAGTTAAATTATACTTCTCAGATTCCACCCTTATATCTTTCTTATATTAGATTTTATAGATACAAATCTTGATGCCAGTGAGAGGTAAATGATTTAAAACAGCTAGTTGTAGTAATAAAGTATTAATAAGCATGTATTAGAACTGTTGAATCTAGTGAGTTTTATTTTTCAGGAAGCTGCCAATTGCCACAGGTGCTTCAGTTGCTAAAGCTCTTTTTTCTGATGTGAAATTCAGTCAAATGAATATTTCTGCTTCAAAGATATGTAAAACCTGAGATCTGGAATATACATACATATAAAATTGAATTTCATATATCAGACTCTGAGGCCAATTTTCATTCCAAAAGGATGTATTTTTTAGTGGTAGAATATGCAAGTATTATTTCAGCCATATGGAACAATTTTCATATTCAGAGTGAAATGAAAGAAAGAAAAGTGAAAAAAAGAAGAAAAGAAAAAAAAGAAAAGAAAAGAAAAAAGTCTTTGAAATTTGCTTTGTTTCCTTTGACTATATGCTTTTTCTTACAGAAATTGTTATAAAAACTATTACAGCTCCCATCACCTTGCACAGCAGGAAAAACGTTTAAATAAAGCATTCCTATGAGATGCCTGCCATCTTTTTCTTTCAGCTTGGCTCCTGGAAATAAGTTTGGGATACAATCCAAAATCCAAACCATATAGACCCAATTTATGAAGTAGGTTTATTAATGCAAGTGTTGAAATTGTTAAAAGGCTCAGTTCTAGGTCCATACTTCTATCTGCAAGTGATACCATGTCAAAGTGAGCCCCTATGAAACTAAGTGCTAGAGCCTGTCTTTGCAGGAGGCACATTTCATGGGAAAGACCTGGTGGTTGGACTCATAACCACGTTATCAGAGCTCACTAAGCAATCACACATAATCCGAGTAACCACAGCCCTCTTTTCCCTTAGCTCAGCTGTGTTACCTCACTTTTGCCATCATCTGAGAGAGACGGGGAGTAGATGATCATTAACTTAACTGACTCGGAGCTCCTTCTTGAGATGTTCCTGTGAAATCTGTGCTCCAGTCAAACTCTTCTAAATTTTTTTCTCTCTTTCTTGAAAAGCAAAGGAAAAAAAAAAAGCTTCCAGGACACCCTTTTCCAGTAATTATTGCAGTCAATAGAAATCTTCTCTAGTGCCTTCAATTGACATTAGGTCAAAAACCCAAGGAACAGCAAACTGTGTAGCAACTTTTGTATGCAGGTAGCTTAAGTCCCTGCATCATTTACCCTTTTTTGCAGGTAGGCAGGAAGAACAAATCTGAGGACTGTGAGCTCTCTTAATATCATCTGTTGAACTCTGAAGAGTTACCTAGATTTCTTTCTGTTTTGTGACTATAGTTTAAGTTTCTCTGAAGTATGTTTATTAGTATGGATGCTTGGCTGCAAACAGCCAAAGTGAAGCATGGTATACGGGAAAGATCGTTCTGGGTTTAGGAAGCCCTACACATTTTTGCTTTCTTTAGAAACTTGGCTTGCTTTCTTCATCTAGGTAAAAAACCCAATCATTCAGATGGTGCAAAAGCACTGATCTGATGCGTTTATTCTGAGTTTGTATTGTTCTTTCCTTCCTTCCATCCTTCCATCCTCTCTCTCTCTCTCTCTATATATATATATATATATTAAGTAGAAGCAGTAGGCACCATTGCAAAGCATGAGATGATTGCCGGAGTTGTTGGTTGTCTAAGATAATTTCCAAAATGTAAAAAGTAAAAGATAACCTATCAGCCCACCTGAAACACAATAATTAAGAGCATGCTCTTGAAAGACTAAGAGATAATTTGTCTGCTGCTGTGTAAGTTGCAACAGACACATTGATACTTTATTATTTTCTCTTGTTTCTCTCAGTTAACAAGTCAGCCAAGCCAAATGCTAGCTTCACCTCCTCAAATGCATTCCACCTTTTGTTTAAAATTTGTTCCAACTGATTATGTAAGTATTTTTAAACTTTAGATTTGAAAGAAGGAAAACAAGTTACCTAGGAGAAAAAGCAAACACTCCAAAATTATAAAAATGACAAATACAATTTTCCATAGAGGCTCTCCTTTGTAACGCTGAGTTCAGAGAAGAATTCATCACTCAGATCCAAATTTGATATCTTTCATTCCCTGATGAATTAGGCTCAGCAGACTATATATATATATATGTATGTATGTATGTGTGTGTGTGTGTGTGTGTGTGTGTGTGTAATGTATATATATATATATACACACACACATATATGTGTGTGTGTATGTGTATATGTACACACACACACACACACACACACACACACACTGTTTTACATTATTCCATGGTGAGAGTTCAGCTGTTTTAATTCTCATACTTTAAAAAAAATAAAAATAAAGAAAGAAAGAAAGAAGGAAAAAACCTTTTGGATGTTATGCCAAAAGGCAACACAGGGCCAAAGGGCCAGCGCAGCAAATCACTAATACTAATGCAGTTTGATAAGTCCCTACTAGGCAGACATGAAATGCTGGGCACCTTGTCTCAACAGGAGAAAGTAGAGGATGACAACTATCTGAAGACTTCTAATGGAAAGGGAGGGTTAAATAAATGAATAAGAAGAAACATGGCGGGGAAAACAAAACAGAATGCAAGACAGATGGATGCTTGTTTTTACAGTATCTGATTCAAGTCCTATTCAATGAGCAATTAAAAATAATTTAAAGCTAATAGGAATATTTAGAAATGCATAACTAAAACTGTATAATTCTTTGGCACAAAATGGAATTAATGAATTTTTATAGGATTAGATATTTAAATTTATGATAAGAATCACATTTAAGTTAGGCAAGAGAAATAAAAAAAAAGGAAAGGCTATGACTGTCAGAAGATAAGAAATATCTCAGAGGAGCCGAGCAGTCTGTAATTGATCATTCCATCATTCTTTCACCTTCTTTTAAGATGTACAGATAATTTATGGAGACAAGATGATGCTCTATGTGAGCCCTATGCTCGGATATGCTGTCGTAATTTTTACAGGTTGTAGTGAGCACCACGAGCTGACCTAGAATTCTGTAGAAGCAAGGAAATCCCAGCACCATCCAAAACAAATAAGACTTTCAGTTTCACAATTAATGATTCAAAAAAAAAAAAACTTAGTTTTTCTCCTTATAAGGGAGGTTTTTAAATCTAAATTGGAACATGATGCCTCATGATTATGACTGAGAAATTGTATATTGAACATTCTTTGCTCTATTTAAGAGCTTTGCTATATTTTAATGACTTCATTTTGCAAAGCTGTTATATGGTACAAGTTTCAGCCCCTTCTCATTGTTCATAGCTTTGTCTAACAAGCTTTACAAATGAACATTAATAAGACAAAAAAAAATGTTAACTATACAGTAACAGTGGGAGGAGACTCCGCATGTCTGGCAAGTTTGTGTGGTTTCTGTGAATGGGGACAGCTGGTTTGGCTTACTGAAAAATTAAAGACTTTTAGTAAGTACTTTTAAAATATCCTCAAACTACATTGCTAAGTGAGGTCATCTTTGAAATGCAAAATAACGGGGTTTTGCAACAGAGTCCAAAGGAAGGGTGATGTTACCATGTAGAACGTAGGTGGTGATGAAGAGATGAATGCAAATTTTGGAATGCAAAAATGGTTGACAGTTCTAAGATTTTTTTTAAGTTAGAAGTGACAGAAAATTGTAACACATCATAGATGCTTTCTTTCACTGTCATTAAGTTACTCAGGACTACATTTAAAATAAGAATTTTAAAGACAAAGATTTTTTTTCCTTTAAATTAAAAAAATGTTGACAACCTTCTGTACATGATGTTTTAGTATGGTCTGCTTTTTAATGCTACTTTCAATCAATTACATCATAAACACATCCGACAGGCCAACAGTAGTAAGTTCTTTCCAGCCCCAGATGATGGTGAAATTTCTTTAGGTTGTTTCTTCGTGACCAAAAAAAAAAAAAAAAAAAAAAAAAAAAAGCTACAAATAGCACACTATGGACTGATAGCAGTGGACTTCCAGGCTATTTTACTATTAAATATTATAGATGTGATTTGAAATACTGGGAAAATTTTGTGGACATCTGTCCCGAGGAAAGCTAGCTGGCATTTGACCCTTTGCTTACATTGCAGGTCAGGGATCCACTCAGAAGCTTTATGCAGCACTGAATATTCACATAAATGTTCCCAGTGGTGTCAAAATAATTGATTACCATTGTGAATGAGGGCTGATCAGAAGGTGAAAAATTTTCATGACTGGGATCAGCAAACAGCAAATACAGCAGATACCACCACCACCAGCCACTGTATTGAGGTCCTCTATTTCATACGCAGCTGATCAGAATACTACTAATACCTAAGAGTGAAATTAAATCCAGCTCTACAATTTGCTTTGTTTTTTGATAAACTGCTCTATAGGAATTAGCAGAACGAATGGGCCTTGGGCAGTTCTCTGCAATACTTTGCCTGACCTACATACACAGCTGGGTGGACAACGCGCCCTCCTTGGGCTACACTGAGCTCCCCCATACTGTCGCTGCTGGCAGCAGATTCACTCCTCAGATCTGAGATTCATTCACCCATCTTCAGCCTAGCAGAAAAATCAGATGTTTAGCTTAGACCTTTAACATTTGCTTTTTTATCCTTTAGGATAAAACTTTGCAGCTTAAGATGCTGACACAAGATAAATGCTTCATCAGCTCTCACCTTTGAATTTCATGCTGATGAATTTTAAGAGTTGTTTCATTCTCTATTTTTTCAGTGAAGCCTTAGCATTTGCATATATCACAGCAAAACAATCCCAGCCTATGCCTCTTTCTACGCTGCATACATTAAAAAAAAAATCCTTACATTGTATTTATTTATTAAGTCCTCAAAAAACATCTTCACAACTCTTGCAAAGACTACATTTTTGGCATCCACATTTACAGGAGGATTATAACAGCGTGAAGATAAAGCAGGCCATGGACAACAAAGGTGGCAAGGCTGGACCGACTGCCTTTCCTCCCGCCCTCCGCCGGCTTGCGCCCATCCTGGACGGAGCAGCTCACCCCTCAGCTGCACCGACCACATCCCAACACCGTCTCGGAAAAAAAACGGACCATGACAGGAGCACTGGCAGCAGCTCATGCCACGCACATGCCCGGTCCTGGTCTGCTGGCCGCCCTGTGAGCTCAAGTGCAGTCAAAACGCCTTCAAAACAAAGCGACTTCGCGGCTACCACAACCGCCCATGAACACTTCTACCCTGAGGAAAAATTACTGCTTGAAAGGACATGATGTATAATGGTCAAAAGTTTGCATAGCTTCAGGTGCACCAGTCTGCTGACGATCACACTGCTGTTATATAACAAGTTGGCTAGACTTTACTTCTATTTAGTGAAGCAAATACAGTTCTGCCTCTGTAGTGACTAATAGCTCTGCATCAGATGTATTGCACTGCAAAAAAGAAGGCAAACCATAACACTGAGTTATACACTGGACAGTCTTTCCTCATATACATTTAGTTCAGCATGATGAATGCTCATCAGCCTTAAAAGCCATTCATAGTTATGATGGTAGCCAGGAGTGCGAGATTTGTTTTAACAATTATTTTAGAATAATTGGTGTTTTCAGATGTCGCTTCTACAATATGCTCAAGCAATAGCTATGCACAGTGGACTGTACATGCTGGATTCCCAGAAAATCTTGCTCTAGAGTGAATAGCGCAGCTGTGTGATTGGTTTGAAAGATGATTTACAACTGCAGAAATCTTTATATGCAAAACGGAGCACATGTACAAAAATGGTCTAGTGTGCTAATAAATACCTGCAGCTGCCAGAGCCAATCACACAATCATGGAAAATGTATGCAAAGTAGGGGCATAATTACATATGTATTATCGTGTGCACTGTTCTTTTTATATACATTTATACACACAGTATATATATACTTACAGTAAATATATATTATATCTGACCGTATGCGCCCTACAAGGTTGGAAACAAAGACAATTCTGTAATCTAATAAATAGTAACAATCCATAAAATCCAGTAAGCTACATCTCCTGGCACCTATTTAATTAAGTGTGGCTTTATTAACCTGCACAAACTGATACACTTATCCAGATCAGCCCTTAGATTTTTAAAGTAAATTATTTATAAATCTGTGAAGAGTTGAGTGATTTTCTTTCCTTAGTTAGAAAGGCAAAGTTATATAACTATTACTGGAATAGTTACGTTCCTTGAACTATAAATGCAACAGCACACAACAGGCGACGGGGATTCTAGTTCCCTGCTGATTTTGATTTTTCCACATTCATTCCCAGTTATTGATGCAAAAGGGTTTCTAATAACTGTCAGTGTGCTTGCTCAATGTCCACAGTCCTTCCATGCTGTCTGTTAAAAACTAGGGCCAAATAGCAATAAGCTTCAAAACATAGCTCTTCTTGAGCTTAGAGAAGCTTAAAAACCTGTTGAAAGTAAGTCCTCATGAGTTATTTTCAGCCTCGTCCTTTCTAAAACATGTTCAGAAATCCAGACACAGCTGAACTAGCAGCCTTGACCAGACACAGATTTTTATGTTCTCGTTAATACTGAAATAGCAGCACTCTTTTCTGTATTGCTTCATTTATGTTGGCAGTAGAAGGGGAGCCATACTAAACTTTGTATATACTCTAGCACCATGTTCATAGAAAAAAACATATGATGAAGACCATGAAGACAGGTCCAGTCTGTTGGGATTTGACAGTTAACTCCTAGGTTTACACATAATTAGATAAGCAAAAGCCATTTCCTCACACAAACTGGAGCTGCCTCCCATGCTTGTACTGGCCAAACACCGTGACAGTCCAGCGGGTGCTCCCAGGCTGCATGGGCACTTAACACCCTGCGCCCGAGGGGCGTTTTGGGGGACACCACGACGGGTACGGAGGGAAAAGCAACATCATTCAGCCTCCTCGTTGACCTTATTTCGAAACGACACCAACCCAGTGAGAACATACCTTTCCTTAGTTTCAATGTCTTATGCTAAACAAGATTCCCGTGGTGCCTTCATTCTTCATGAACAGTACAAGGAGAGGTTTGCAACTGTCACTAATAGGTTGTTTTGGATCTCATCTGTCAGCTTATGCATCATTGAGGCACACAGTATTTTTCAGTCTTGCGTGTTCTTCATGAGGATTGTGATACACACATTTTTCAGTCAGGCGGTAGGCCCATAGCATGTTTAAATGACTCCTCAGGAGTCATAATGAGATACCATTCAGTCTGGTTGCTGAAAGCTAAAGCAGATTACAAAAAAAATGCCTTTATGAAATAAAATGTACCTCAAAAATGTGTTTGAAAAACAAGGTTTTGTGGTAGTGGCAGACATCAGTCTGGGAGTAAAGAATGAAAGAACTAGGGTTCAGAGGTGAAAAAATATATATAAAAAAACACTGAGGAGACCCAGATACATAAAATGCTGCTGCACAAAGGAAGGAAATAAACTGTTCTCTGTGCCTGTGCTGGATAGAACAAGAACTAGCTGAGGTAAATTGCAATTTGAAAGCCTTTATAGCAGTAAAGATAGGAAGACACTAGAGCAGCTGGCTCTGGGAGCTGGGGAAAGTTCCTCTCTGCATTACTCTAAGGAATAAAACATGTAAAAGTGGTTTAGATACAATTAACCCTTCTTTGACGTGGCACTAGAAAGCTGCTGTGGTGCTCCTTCGAGCCCTGGACCTATGATGGCACTGTGCAATACTGTCCTGGGCCTCACAGGCCTAGACATCTGGAGCAGATCACTGGCAATACGTTAAAAGGCAGGATAAAACCGACAGTATCACACCAAAACAACCAGAAACCACATAGCAAGCCGTGTAATGTAATAACAATTTCCCTTATTCCTTTGAAGTGGTCCCGAATTCCCATGGCCACAGCTAGGAGAGAACAGCAAATGGGGAGCTCTCAAGCCACGAATCAGACACATCTGTTTCCTTCTCCCTATGGAATAACCTGCACTCCAGCTGCTTTAATCTTTCGTCGTTTTCTCCTCTTTCATATTATCATCAAGGTCTTTCAGTGCAATTTTGTTAACTGACAGGATGCAACAGATAATTGTTGAATTTTTGAGGGACTTCACCCAGAAAAATCCTCTTTTCTGTTAATTTATATATTTCTGTCTCCAGCAGGAGCAAGCTGCAGTGATGATAATTTTTTCACGTATTCAGAGATTATTTAACCCTGAAATTTATTTTACAGTTCAGCAAAGAAAAAGTTAGCCATAGCATTACTTCCAGCTATCACTACCTCCAGTGTGGTCAACTGTTATATTGCCTATTCTTTTCCCATACAGACCGGCTTTCTCTTGACTGTGAATGGCGGCGTGAGGAGGAAGAAATCATTGGGAAATCAACGGGAAAAACATGAAAACATGTTAATCTAAAGTTTAAAATGCTGAATATATCAATCTGGAAAGTTTACTAGTAATTACATCTGAGACTACAACATTTAAACAACACGTTTCAACTACACCACGTTTTAAAGCCGTATGACAAAAAAAATGCTGCTGAATAATTTTATTCTCTCAACTCAAATTGAGTGGTACAGGTGTTTTTGTTAATATGTTAGATTGGGGCAGCACAACTTATGCCCGGTTGGCTGGACTACTGGGTACCATAAGTGAGTGCCCCTATAAGGCAATGTGGTAAAATGAGAGTGTGAACTCTGCCATTAACCATCACGAACTTTCAAAGCATCTTGTGCGCTAGTAATTTGCACACAAGTAGGCACAAGTTTGATCTTCTGAAATGAGTCATGATAATATAGACACAAGCAACAAATACCACGTTGAAAATAGAGAGAATCTGGAGTTTCTTTGACATATATAACATCTGCTCCATGATAAACACATGCTGCACAATTGAAGCATATACTTTCATTAACAAAGGTAGTTAAGTTCTTGGAAGAACTCTCCATCTACTTCCAATAGCTATATAGTGCTTCACCATAAATATTTATATTCTGGAAGAGTGAGACCCTGTAAAGAACATTTTAAAGATCACCCTTCAGCAGTACATTTGTATCGACCTAATAATGTTTATAATGCATATATCAGGGTGAACCTTGGCACACGAAGTGCATGACACTCCCTCAACAGCTCGGATGTCACTGCCATGCTGGCTAACATCGCATGACAAGCCATGGAGCTTGGCCGGTGTGAGAGCTGGCACAATGTGGAGCAGTGCCTGCGGGGAGGCTGGGACCCATGTGCAGACCCTGCCCACCCTCACCAAAAGCAGAGTGGTGGGACTCCCGAGGAGCTGCTCTCATCTCTGCTCATCGTCTTCTCAAGGGCTTTTTCTGCCTTAGGAGAGGGCATTTGGGGTATCTGATGGCTTTTTCTGTGATAATGATTGCCACGCAAGGCTGAGAAGAGGCAGGAGGGCTGGCCATACCACCACAGCCAGCGCAGAGCAGAGTGCTTCTGAGCAGCAGGATCAAGCCAAATGCAGCGCAGTCCATGCTGCACTGCCCACGGTGGTGGCCAGAGGAGGAAAGGGCTGTGTATGCTTTTGCTCTGCTCCCATCATCTACAGTACAACACCTCACACTAACACAAAGAGGGAGAGAGGAGACCTCTAACATCTCTGACTTCCTTTCTGCCAAGTCAGTCCCTCTTAATTTGCTCTTGGATCTTGGGACCTGCTAATGCAAACGTACCATTAAGCACTCAACACGTATAATCGTTACTTCTGTTCAGGGCTGGAACACACTTCAGTGCAAGGTAACCCAGGTGTGAAAGGAGTCTTCTGTCTTTGTGCTGTCATCTCTTCCCACTCTTACCCTTATAAAAGGCATTTTGTAGCACAGTTCTTACCAACCCATGCTTCATTGGCCACATTTCCCTCTAGAGCATTTAAAATCTCTCTCTCATTCTCAGGCTATGTCCTAGCACCAGCAACAAGGCTCAGAAGCTAGTAAATACTCTGAATTCCTGGCAATGAGAGGAAGTGTCCCAGGCTGCACCTCCAAGGGCTGCTTGGCCTGGATTTCCCTGCAGCCAACTATATCACACACTAAACTTGTTCTCCACAACAGCTGCAGGAGCCTGGGGTAGCTGCTGTCATCTCTTGCTTGTCAAACATTGCTAGGGCTTCTCTTCCTGGAGTACATGGTTTATAGCTGCAGTCTGGACCATTTAAAAGCATGTACAGTGTTGCTGAGATTAGGGGAGCTCGTGACTTTTGCCACAGAAACTCTAACTGAGGTTTAGGTGTTCAGAAGTATTCCTGTAACAGGCTCTAAAGGAGCACTTATGGTTAGATGCAGGGAAGGCATCGCTGTGCCTAGCACACAGGCATCTGGCCGACCTTGCAGCATCCACAGCACAGCATGAGCAACATGAGCACCCTACGCACAGCAAGCAAAGTGTCCTGGAAACACCATAAAAGCTACAGGCATCCCATCATAGGCGCAGCAAACTCTTATCTTCATATTAGATCTTCTCAGGTATATACCTACCTACCGGCCAGTAAAATTATCTTTATCTTGTCCATAGGTAGGACTCTCCCTCATACATGAAAGGAGAGTGAAAAAGCCCTCATGCTTGGTGAATACTGAGAGTTATCTTCCTTCTCCAGTCACACTTTGCCATCTGCTACAATATCTTAATGACCAAAGAACACACTAAAAAATAACTAAGTAACTTCAATAGTATAACAAAAACAGAGGAATGAAATGTACCCCTAAAATTAGGACTAGGCCCTGAATTATACTATTCATATTTTTTTACATTATTATATGAAGCCTAAAGCTTTCTCCTCCCAGCATAAGAAAAATAAGGACTTGTTTTTAAATTGTCCACCCCTCCAGATCCCCAGTCCCCCAATAGTGTTGGGCGCACAACTGTAGTGGTCATTTCTTTCACTGCTCACAGACTGGCACCTGCATTTGTCAATGTTTAGTTTCTTGGGTTTCCCACCACCCCGCCCTTTTTCAAATACTTAGAGATAAAGAACATTTTTTTTTTCAAGAGAGCTTGAAATGCATTTGAGCAATAAAAGGAATGGTTAGATTTTGAAATGAGTGAGCACTGAGACGAGCACTGAAGTGAGCATGGGCCATGAGCATCTTTGGAAACTGGCTCTTCTGTAAGCACCTGAGGTGAAGCTGGGTGCTGGGAAAAGATCTGGCCTCAGTCCTGCAAGCAGAGAGATTTTTCAGATCTGGCTCTTTCAAGTTATTCAAAGATATTTTAAAATGCTGTGGTTTCACCTGGGCTTTAAGGAACATAAGTGAACTTAGGTGCTGGCTTTTTTTCAGCAATATTCATGCAGAGATTAAAATTACCTCAGTCAAATTCCTCTCCAACTGCTCAACACTCTAATGATCACCTTCCTATTTTGCATGTCAAAACAAATTAATTTTAAATTGAAAGATATGACATATGGGGGAGAAGGGGCATGAAGCTATGAATTATCCAATTTATTTTTTCCCTGTCTATCCTGACATTTTCTCTTTTGTCAGAGACATCAAGGTTGCTGGAACCACTGCTTTTAATCACACTTGTACCAGGAATATCAGGCTCCATAGCCGAGAAACATCCACAGTCTGCAGGAAGACTGAGAAAAAATAAGTAATACCTGGATACCATGATGATAAGTGAATGATAGCATTACACTGCTTTCCAACCAAAGGTACTGCCCCAGCCATGACCAGGGCTTTGTTTCCAAGATCGCATATCTAAATTTTAGATTAGCAAGCTGAAAACAATATATTTTTTTTAGTAAAAGTCACCCTCCAAATTCTGGTGAGACTCTGACCATTATTGTGCCTACGTAACTCTGCATACATTAGTCCCCAGTTCATGTCACTACAGTGGTGATAAAAACCTATTCCTTTACTCTCGCAAGGTGAAATGTAAATTTTACACTAAGGTAAGATGTGAAATGTGTCCTGACACTCTTCTCTCCACTTCAGAGCTCCACTAGACACAAATTAGGCTTTTCTAATAGTGCCTCCAATATTGTACTCCTTGCATCATAAATAAATACAGGCAACTATACGGGGAAGGACGTATAGCCCCTTTCCAGGGATTTCTAATGGAAAATCCATCTACAGTGCCATGAAGGGCACATCCTGAGTCTACATGGCCTGGGATGATTACTGCATGTTAGATCATGTGTAAGGTATAGCTAATGCCACGGCTTGAGCTGCTCATCTAAGACCCAGTTCTCTCCCAGCAATGAGGTAGCCCCGGCTGGCTCCAGCCTCTCCTCCCGCTCTCCTGCAGACGCCAGGCAGGCGCCAGGAGAGGGACAGAGGGGAGCAGGAGAGCAAGTTTGAACCGAGCAAAGTAAAAGGTTTCAGTTGTCACAAATTATGGGCAGTGCTGATATTAAAAATATCCTTTCCTAAATATTCCTCTGTCATTTTATATCACATACATGAAGAATTAAGATACTACTGCACCTTTAGCGCATTGGCCAACACTTCTCTGGGGACAGCTAACCCAAGTTTTGTTTTCAAGCATAGCTAATAGTGTGGAAGGCTATGATGAAGAAAAAAAAAAGAAAGCCACTACTCCATTTTTGCCCTTTGCAATTTACTTTAACTTGTACTTGTTATGTGGCTGGAAATGCTGTGTAAATGTTACTACTACTATTCACAGCATACGTGCCATCTACATATATGGTTTCCTCTGATGGTAGAAATAACATGTCTCATGCTTTGTAGATCACTTGGCTCAATTTGTACAATGTTTGCAGATCCTTCTATTCAAAAAAGATGGTACAAATATAAATTATTTTTTCATATGTTGTTTTCTTCAAATAAGTATAGACTTAGTTTAGGCTCCATTTTTTTCTTCTTTGATCTTTCTGTTGATTAGTAATATAAAGCAAAACACTAAAGTGTAATATTAATTATTTCCAATAAAAGCACAGATAATCAGACTGTTCAGTACACAGGTTTTGATTTTAAAAAGAAATACTTGGTTCTCCACATTTATGACATTTATCTAACTGTATTTTCAAGATAATTTGGCAATGGAATAATTAGTATTGTCTTCACAGGTTGGCAGAACCCTTTTTCTATTATTGCCATCCATTTCAGGAAGCAATGATAAGTAAGTAAGAATAAAGTAAGTAAAATATTGATCGTAGTAGGTTAGAATACATGGACATGTTTTCAGCTAATGGAGTTGAAATTTGTGGCATCAAGCTCTGTAAACGTGTGTTTGGGCAAACAAGTATCCATAAATCATTTCCCTGCCATCTTGCATTTCCACAGGAAATTATTTATAAGTTTGGTCTGCTAATCTTTCCAAAGTTGGAGAAATAAATATCTTTAAACCATTTTAAAATAGCAAACCCATAAGAAAAAAATAGTATGTAGCTGCAGAAGATTAATTTGCTCCTTGTGAAACTGTTACTGCAAGTGCCTTCAGCCATTGATCATGTCCCAGGCTCCAGCTGTGGAGGACTTGGTGCACTATTTGTAAGCAGCTTAACTCTGTCTGCGAAGCAAGGGATAGCAGAAGCTGCTCATTTGATTGATTTTCTAGAGAAAAAGTCAACATAAGTCCTGGTTCCATCTACATCTGCACAACACTGCACATAACTCGGTGTTTGGTCCTGACTGCTGGTCCCACGCTCCTGGAAAGCCAGCATTCAAGTATTTCAGCACCTGAGTCTTTTTAAGGACACCTGGGATTCAAGAGCTGTCATGCACACACAGGCTCCGAGCCCACCATGCACCCAGAGTAAGCTGACATCTCTCCATGTGTATCTACTCCAAATATAACATCTCAGGATCTGGAATCAAGTTTATTGTGTAATATGTTAATGCTGCCAGAGAAAAGCATATTTTTCTATCAGTTTCTAAGACATTTTATAGTATGTAATCAGTGTATGTTAAGTTCCACAATTTCTTACTTACAATGGCTTGAATTCAATTCCCAAAGCATACTCTGTTACTGTGCAATGTCACACAAGTAATTTCTGGGATCACTCTCCTGTCCTTTAGGGTAAAGTACTTTTTCCACATACTTCAGAACAAGAACTGCGAAAAGATGGTGAATACTGCAGTTTGGCCCAGGATCTCTATTAAAATAAGCCAAAACCAAGTTTATTGTAAAGATGAAACTATCTTTCAGATCATTCAAGAGATCTCTAGAATTTGTTCTCCATCAGCAGTCTCCCTTATTGCATGTCTCTTTTTTCATTCCATCAGAGTAGCAGGTTATATTTAAATTCTGGAGGACACCATCTCCTTGTCCCTCTCACTGGAAAAGATTTTGGTTACTATTTCAGTTGCTCTTCAGCAAGTTAATATTTCTTAGACCCTCATCCAAAGTCTGACACTCATGAAGCTCTACACCCCAGTCCTGTATAACTCTTTATTTAATTCACACTCAGAGTATGTTATTGCACAGCCAGAATATGTTTTTCAATTGAAATTTTAATGGGCTTCAATAGTACCAGCCAGCTGATGTCTAGTGGGAACCTGCTACCACAGGTACCAGGAAACCTGCTTCTTTTCCATGTGGTTTCACAGCACGGCTGCCGACGGGATCAACGAGGTGACCGAAGTGCAGCTCCCTCTGCCCTGGGTCTGCGTCGGGGCTGCTCCCTGGCCCCTGCCCCGGGGCGCGGGCAGCCGCTGGCGCTCGGAGGTGTTCCCGGTGTGGTCTCCCGTGGGTCACGAAGCCAGAGGCAGCACCAGAGGCTGAGTGGAACAGGGCTCCTCTTGCTTGAGAGCAGTTCATCAGAAAACTGACACTAGCCCCTACGACCTCTTCAGTTTAAGGCAGTGTCTGTAAATCAGAAGTGCCAGGGAACTTGCCTGGCCACTGGGACCTCGTTGTCTATAGCGTTAAATCACGATAAACATCCCGGGCTGAGTCTTGGCTCAGGCCAACTGGCCGTCTCCCAAGTGCTTCCCAGGCAGAGCCGGGGAGGTGGGACAAGCCAAAGACCATTGGTAATAAGTCATTTCTCATTTCTCTGTCATTTCTTACTGTAGAGCACTGTGATGAGTTACACACTCACATTTCCCCACTTTTGGGTGACAACTCTTGTGCACAGCATTACTGGGTCTCAGTAAAGTGTTATACAAAACTTTCTGATTACATCCTTTCAAATATGGATCAGGAAAAGACAGATGAAAGCTTCTGGGTTCAGAATTGTCAACATTTTTCTATTTACAGTTTCTATTTAACTACAAAGTTACCACTGGATACACATACTGCTGGATGCAGTAAAGCCTATTGACAGTAAAATTACTTTTCTTAGATACTTTTCTGTACCTTTCAAAGTACCACACAATCCCCCAGCAATCAGCCACAGGCCCAAACTATTTTTTCCAAGCATAGTGCTGTGCTTTTAGGCTGAGAGTTGCCTTTTGTTTAGAGCTCTCTAAAAGAAAACAACTTTCTTAATTCTTTGTGATTGCCAAGGGACAGGGTGGAAGAAGGTGACTCATTTTGAACTAGCAAAAAATGAGAGAGAAAGAAAATGCCAAAGTTCCTAAGTTTAGCACTCCAAAAATGACTTTCAATCTGACAAGCCTGAGTGGAAAGAGCACTTTGCTAGACTCCAAACTGCAGCTCTGCTTAGCTCAGGAGCTGCAAAGCGCAGGTCAGGTCAGTGAGATACGAGATGGAGAGCAAAACAGAGAATACTGACAAGTCATTTGCCTTCACAGAAGAAAAAGAGAGGAATCATTCTGACATAAATCTTAAAAGCCTGATGAGCATTTTCTTCGTAAAGGGCATAAAAGAGGAGCGAATATAATTATATAAAAAGAGTGCAGAGCCCCAGGAGGAATCTGAAAGACTCTCAGAGGACCTGCATATGAAAAACACTGAACACTAAAGCAACTAATATATTATTAAAGAAGTTCCCTGGAGATTTCTTAAGTACACAATTCAGATTGCTCCCTGAAAGCTAAGCTGTTGCCATTCTCCAGGGAATCTCCACTGGGGCATAAATCCAAAGCCTGAAAGCAAAAGGAGATGTTTCATTGCTCTCTCACAGGTGGACACTCATCTTGCATGGAACAACACAGAATAACCAGTTAAATCCTGAGCAAGGTGATCAGAAGAAATAGCAATTTCTAGGTATCATCAACTAAAGACATGAACATGGCACAAACTCTCATCCTGCTTCTCAATACATTTGCCGATTTAATTTCTTTGTAAAGAAAAGTCAGCTTTACTAGAAAGGAGAGCGAGTTTGCACTGGTCTGAGCTGTTGTGGAGTACTGCTGGAGTGCACTCAAAAGAACAATCGCATTTTGAACAGAGGCAACTTTAAAACAAAAATGTGATACAAATAGTCAGCCTCAACTTAGCTGCATGCAGCGGTTAACAAATTGAACAAGGATCAGGCAGCTTCTATACCACAAGATAAATGAAAAAGATGTGGAAGGATTTGGGGAGGTATCCATAATATCTGAAATGGAGACAATTTCATCTTCACTTCACCCAGCAATCTATCTTCCAATGGGGCCATTACTCATATTTCAGATAGGTCAGCTACTTTCAAAGAACCATCACATCTTTTTTAAGTAAGTAGCTTCAAAAACAATTTCTTCTCCATGGGTCATTAATAATACACTACTATTGAAGTATTTCATGCTTGATGTTGGTGAGGTGGACTAGCATATTTTTATTTTAAATTACAGGAACCATCTCAGCAAAGCTGACTGCAAAATAAGGAGGGTTGTCCAGGCTAGCAAAGTCAGCCTGAGGGACTTCTACAGCACTTTCCTTCCTGTTGCAGCCACAGCAAGGAATAAAAGACTGAGGTCAGAGAATGTAAATGTGCAGAGAGCTTCCTTAAGGCAGTTGGAAGTATTGCATGAATTAGAACAGCTCTAGATCAACTACATTAATGTTATGATGACAACATGGGTTTATTTCTTCTCAAATACCATCAAACTTCTGCATCATAGGGGACACACCGACAACATGCCCAAATAGGAATCTACTGAGTCCTCTTCTTAGCTTCTACCACAGCTATGAGCTGGGAATTCGCTCAGTTATACTTAGCGAAGCAGTGTTTGGAAAGCAGGGTGAAACAAGGCTTACAAACCCTCAGAGTATATACTTACAGCCCACTATGATTGCCTGCTCTGGAGCTGGTAAGACAATTCAAGGTCATATGTCTTCCCCATCCTTGGTAGAGTACTTTGCACTCCAGCGACCCATATACCAATCCTGGTCTGCTGGAGAACAGGAGATTCAACCTAGTGAGTGCCCTTGCAAACATATAGGTAGAAGGATCCTTTTATTCTCCATGCGCCTTGCAAGCAAAGCAGGACTGGGCAAACCTGCACGGTATAATATCCCATGCCTCTCAGAAGTGTTTTTTTTTTTTTTTTTTTTTCGTTCTGAAGATCACAAGCTCCAAACACAGCTCAAAACCTTTGCATCTTATAACCAACATATTCTCAAAACTTGTCTTTGGCGGAGAGATTGACTGAATGGCCAGCATCTGAGTATAAGAAATTCATTCTAATCTAAAAATAAGTGAGCACTCCTACAGGAGAGTCACAGCTGAGCTGTTGTGGTCTAAGCCCACTGAAGGTCATCAGTGCCCACAGGTGAGGGCACAAGGAGTAACTGCTGGAGCCCAGCCTCCAGGGTGGAATACGAGGGCAGCATGAAGAGCTAAACATCCATACTGTGCAAAAGCTCATCAGAGGCACTCCTACTTCTCAGAACAATTTTGGAGTTAAGCACCTAAGCCTTTCTACAGCATTGCTAAGGCTTTGGGGGACGTGTCCCAGGCATCTTTAAGATCTTTTTCTCTTTTAATTAAAGGAAAAATTGCCCTTCTAGGCATTATGAGGAACTGACAGTTCTACAGAACATGACTAAAACCTAAAAATCATGAGAAAAAAAGAAACAACTTGTAATCTAGGAGGAGACAGAAGAGGAAAAATCAAATTACAGGTCTTTGTGGTTTCCTAATTCACCTTCCCTTCTGAAGCAGCTACAATAACTGTTTTTTGACATAGTTCCTCACTAGTTTCACAGAGGGATCTCTTTAGAGAAAGGAAAATAATACTGCTTGATTATACTTGATTCTTTTCTTCCTTAATTTCTTACCTCCACTGTGTAAATGTCCTCTCCAAATGTCCCCTTTTCTTCCTCCGTACTTTTCCTACCTGTAAGTAATCTCCCTTTCATAAGCCAATCAACCAGAGTCCCTTCAGCTGAGAGTCACGCTCTGCTCCCTCCCACTGCTCCCTTCCCTCTGCCTTTGGCTCTGTTTCCCCCACCCTCCCTGTCCACAGGTACTTCACTAATCTGCCCCAAAGATGGCTGCAAAAAGACAAGGGCTGTTGTGATGGTGGGTGTGTTTTCTGTTCTCCCCAGACCCTCACCGGAGGGGAATCGGGGAGATACCTGCTTGACAGCACTGATAAACTCTGCAGGGAAGATGTACCCTCTGTTTGGAGAGGAACAAAAAATAAACATTATTTAAGGAAAAAAAGAAGCATACTGCAGACGGTCCCAAACAGCCATTGGGACTGTGGTCACAGCACTGAGGTCAGTGTCATGACGCTCTTGTCAAATAACTGATGTTCTGAATGTTCACAAACCTCAGGTTCAGGCCAAAATCCTGCAACCACCTCATTTTTTTGAGAAGTTCCAGGAATGGAATATGAACATTTTACTGTGGAATCTTGAAATTGTTGTGAATAAAAGCTGAGTGACGTTTTCTACCCTGATGGCTGAGTCTCAGTCTTGTATTCAGAACTGGGGATGATTTCCCAGACATACACATGTTGTATGCGGATCCCTCCCCCCAGTTACATTTAGGTGTGTGGCAGCATGATTGCATGCTGTTTCCAACCTCACTCAGGCTAGATCACCTCTGCCCTGATGCTACATTAAAACCTGCTGGCTTTAGCCCCTCTGCTGTGCCAACAGCAGGAGCCACAGAAAGGCCAACAGTCAGGAGGACAACAGGTGTATCACAGTGGGCTTAGTAAAAGTGGAAGGATAAATCTTACTTGGAAATATATCTGCTTTCGTTAGCTTGTGTCATTTTTAGCTGAACTGGAACGAAAACTGTTAAAAGAACCTTTGGGGTGAATTGAAAATAGATATCTGAAAAATAGCTTCTAAATAAGAACAAATGAGCTTAATAGAGTGATTAGTCAAGCTGTTGAAAGATAAAGAGAAAAGATTTCTTTTTATAACAGTAATCATAATTCCACTATCATAACTATCTTTTAATGCATGATTGAAGGTTATACTCAAACAAATGACTGCATCATTAAAGATCATAATAATCATACATAAATTGGGAGAGAGAATTCAAAAAGTTGAATTTCATCACATCTTCTATGCAAACAGTAAATTCTTCAAGTCAGACTATCTTCATCTTACTCTGTTTCCACAGAAGGCAACAGGCAGCTACCAACTCTTTACTTTTGCTTTTTTTTTTTCTCTTTCTCTCTTTTCATCTTTAAGGTAAGTTTACGGCTACAGCAGGCAGCTGGGCTAATCTTAGAAATGCTGTAGCATAAGCAAGAAAGTGGTGGGGACCGTTATTGCCCACAAAGACCCAGTAGTGTCAAGTCCCATATCTCAGTGTGAGTCTCCTCGTGTCCTGGCTCCTTGCTGGCTGGTACTCAAGATGAAGGATGTAAAGACATTACATTAACTAATTGCTAGTAAGAGCAGTGAAATAACAAAGCCTATTAATGTGATGCTGCTGACAGTCATCGAATCATAGAATCAGTAAGGTTGGAAGGGACCTCTGGAGATCATCTAGTCCAACCTCCCCACTCAGCAGGGTCAACTAGAGCATGTTAGACAGAGTTGCATCCATGCGAGCCTTGAAGATCTCCAGAGAAGGAGAGTCCACCACTTCTCTGGGCAACCTGGTCCAGTGCTCCGTCACTCTCACAGGGAAGAAATTCCTCCTCACGTTCAGGTGGAACTTCCTGTGCTTCAGTTTCTGCCCGTTATCTCTTGTCCTGTCACACGGGGCAACTGAAAAGAGTTTGTCCCCATCCCCTTGACACCCTCCCTTCAGGTACTGATCCCCCCTCAGTCTTCTCTTCCCCAGGCTGAACAGGCCCAGCTCTCGCAGCCGTTCCTCATAGGGCAAGTGCTCCAGCCCTCTGATCATCCTCGTAGCCCCTCTGGGCATTTGGATGGCTTTACATTGAAGTAGATGAGATAGTGAGATGATTTTACACTAACAGGTCCCAAAATTATCTGGAACCAGGAAAAAAAAAGAAAAAAAAACAGATCTGAAACTATTACTGAAGAGAAATGAAAAAAAAAAATAGAAGCAGCAAAAGAGGAGGTAAACTGCAATATTAGCCTTAAAAGAGTTGTCCCAAAGTAAAATTGTCGATCTATGAACACCAGATTTACCAGCATAAATACTACATATGGTTTCTTTTTTTCTGATAAAATATTTCATAACCTTTATCAAGAAAGAAAAGTCTACAGAAGGAAGGAGGAAAAATATGCAATGATTCTTTTCTGCTCAAAGTAATATGTAATTGACAGAGCAATGAGACAATCAGATATCTTTGCAGTTATGGTTTTGTGCCATCTGTTATGTCTCCCTCCTGAAAAGCAACAAAATTGGTTGTAACACCCACCCAATGTGGAAAATGAATAAAGCACCCAGGAAGAGTTTCCCTTTCTCTAGCCTACACACTCTCTGAAACTTGAAAACCACGTAAGTCTCTAGGAAAGGAAACAAGAGCGGGGCATTCGGAAAAACTGAGTAACCGTTTTTGGATAAAAGTTAAAGCATTCAGTGCAGTTTCAACAGTCTGTTGTTTCAGCTTTCTTCTCTTTACTTACCTTTTTTATTTCTGGATTGGTGAAGGCCAGCTCTGACATAGTGCATTTCCATAACCTTGGATGACCAGACTGCTATGACCATCTCACTGGAGCTTCCTCACTCCGTGGATGCACCTAGCCCAGGCCCTTGCCTTGATCCTTGTGTGAGCTACACTGCTGGCATGCCTGTGCCCTAGGTACTTCCCTGATCCTAGCTCCAACCCACTGCTTCAGCTTCCCAGCTGACCTCGGACCGGCATCATCCCCATGGACTGGTTGACAACTTGACTCTCAGCTCAATCCTAGTAATGTCACCAGACCAGCCCCACTCATCTTGCTAGGCTATGGTGGGAGTGTGCCCTTGTTGGTGGGGTCCTATCCTGCCCATCTTACCATCACCCTCGCTCCCACTTATCATCCCGTATAGAGCAGTCTGTGCTTGCTGCTCCTCAGCATAGCAGTTCCCCTGCTGTATGATACCATATCAGCCACAAAAAGCCTCACTTTGGGCTAAGATTGTTGAATTTATTTATTTATTAATCTTTTCTGGATATTTATTGAATTTATGAAGGTAATTTTAAGACAATGATGAACTGAACTGGCTTGGATTCAGCTGAATCTAAAAATTCCAGAAGAAAATAGGTTCAAAGGGACCCCTGGAGGTCATTTTATCCAATCTCCTACTTGAAGTAGGCTAACTTCATCATTAGATCAGGTTCTTCAGGGTACTGCTCAAATGAATTTTACTACCTCCAAGGATGAAGATTCCACAGTGTCTCTGGTCAACTTTATCCAGTGCTTAACTACACTCACAGTCATTTTTTTTTCCCTTATGTTCAGCCAGAACTCCCTCATTGCCTTTTGTCCTTTCTCTGCACATCTCTCGGAAAAGTCTGGTTCTATCTTCTTTGTAACCCTGTTTCCCAGCCAATCCTACTTTACAGTATCATAAACTGACTCATCTTAATTTAAGTGTCAGTGTGAGTCAGCTGCAGCTATGTTACTTTTCTGCTGATCTCAGAGTAGAAGACTGCTATAATATCTCTTCCGTACCAATAGGTTCCCTGCACATCACCGGCATTTCAGCAGAATCCAAAATAACCTAGGACACTTCTTTTTTTTATAAATAAGATTCCCACCAAAAGAAAAGATCTTTTCTTTTCCCTTCCTCCATCAGCCTTCAAACCTTACCCTCCAAATAACATCTAAGTCTGATGGCACTAGGACAGCTACTAAATATGACTGTTTGTACTGTGGGCATGAAACTACCTATAATATTTCTTCTCCTCTGACACAGCAGAAACAGCAGCTTTGTAATTTACTGTATGAGTACAATATGTAAAATTCCTGTTGGCTACCAGTGAAGTGGAGAAAAAATGTTTTACTCAGGAAGTTTCAATCATTATTTGCACCATTTTCCTTATGTTATATCCTCATTTCTTTCCTTTGTGACGAGGAGGGACACCTAATTAGGACCTTCAACAACTAAGGATTTGTTTAAGTTTATAATTCTTTACATCAGAAAAAAACCCTCCTGAAGATAGAGGAAAATGGTAGTAAAACATAAGGTGGCAATATTCCACTTGAATATTTTTGGCATCTCAAACTTGGTTATTGCTACCATATATAAGGGCATTTTTCTGAGAGGAGGTTGAAACAATCAAACTGGACACTGGAAAGGGAGATCTTATTTCCTAACGGACTTACAAAAACACGATTAATGATCAGAAATCTTTTTATCTTATTTTCTACTCATGATATCACTGTGTGCAATGCATTCCCAAATAACTTTCTAGATGTACAGATCTCCACAGCACTCATCACTGCTATGCACCAGTCTTGCATATCATTCTCTAATCCCAGCCTGCTTGCAATAAGGAAGAAAATCTTAGCACCTACCTTTATTTTTGCGTCTCACTCCTGGGACTCAGCTACTTTCTACTTATTTCCACAGAGGATGATTTTGAAACACTAATATTAGATCATTTAAAGAAACAAAGAACAGTCGTTTTCGTGTCTTTGGCTGTTTTCATAGAACCCTCTCACGTTGTTCAGCTATTGCCCCTGAAAACTTAATACATGTACAAATATATTGAAATATGTTTCAGCCATACCTGAAATAATATGCGTAAATAATTGATAACATAGGTGCTAATACAACTATTTAATCAGACTAAACAATAGGGGATTAGTTAACATTCATACCTGTAAAAACATATTACAATAGTTTTTCTTGCTATATTATATTTACACCATTTTTAAATTATGCATGAGCTACACCATGTTTCAGACATTATTCAGCCACAGCTGTGTAGACACAGAAGTAACAGTTTCTGGTTCCGGTTCCTTAACTTCCAGATCAGTCAGCAAGGCCCCTGTGAATTTAATAGTCTGTGTCATCTTGTCCTGCTGTGATGTGTTCTTAGAACAGTATGAAAGTTTGTCCTCGCATTTCAGGTTGAAACCTCTACCCACTAACATGAGACACCTCTAAGGCAGCCTCACAGGCAAAGTGTGTCCTTGTCCACACGTGGGTGGGAGATCCAGACTAAGTGCTCACAAGGGAGTCCTTGGTGGTCGGTGTTGCTCCTGCTACGCGGAGTGAGTGCAGGGTGGCACAGGGGGGAGCTGACACCCGAAGCCACAGCTCTAACAGCAGAAAATTTCAAATATAAGGTCAGCATCAGTGTCTCTTTGAGCTTTCACTTTCTGACTTGCCGACTCTCCTGCCATGTTATAAACTCTCACTCTTTCTACCGATATCCAACAGGTTTTCAAGAGGCTGCCTACCTCTTTAGCTGTACGAGAAACCTTACCTCATCTTCTTGTACTTCCTTCAAATTAATTTCTGGTGCCATTACTAGAGCACGTGTTGGAGAGCTGACTTGCAGATGAGATGTTCAGCTCCAGGTATAATTACTTGAGTCATTAACAACTACAACATCCTTTGCCAGAAACTGGCCACATTTTCATTATAGTTATCAAAATCCTTCTGCATCTTCCACAGCAGATTTAAAGTAGCCATGTGAGCTGGTCACTGAACACTTCTTGTGACTGTAATAGTAAATTTTGCAGTAGAGGAAAAGAGTTAGGAATAAAATATCGATGATAGAGTATCCTAGATAATTAGGCAAACAATGTGGGAAATGCACATTACTTTAAATCTGTCTGAATCAAGTATTGTGACTTGAAGCCACATGTTTCAATTTCATATCTGGAGTCTGTGTTATCGTATTTTAGGGAAGGAGGAGAATCAATCTTCAGTGAACTTTTAAATGATCTGATCTTGGGCTGCCAGATGCACCTCAAAAGCTGTTGACTGATACTTCATGAATGACAAGTCCACTTCACTATGTGTCATAAGATTTAGAATCAGATTTGGCCTGTTACACTGCAGACTAGTGTAGTTACTGTTTTTCCTGCAAATTTTATCACTGAGATGAATATGTTGTGCATTTTTGCTGTGGGAAGGCAGACTGCCTTTGCATTCAGACTGAATCCTTTGCTTCTGCCACACAGCCTGAAGACCATCATCTACACGTTGTCACCTGCAAACCCACAAATGCAGGGCTGGACTCTGTCACTTAAAAGATTTGATTTGCTTCCTCAGCCTAATATATGCATGTATTTTTTTTTAACTAAAGCTTGCATATGAAATGGCTGTAATCCTCCAGGCAAGGAAAGAACACTGAGTGAGGAAGATTTTTTAATGCTATGCTGGCTGCATAACGCTGCCTCAAATAGTTAATGATGTATGGGAGCGGTAAGAAAAACTTCAGTCATTTTCTTGTATCAGGCCTGCCACTCTTTAGATGTATAATTTAAAAAATAACTTCATTGTACTCCCAGATTTGCACAGAGCAAGGCAGGGAATCTAGAAACTTTTCTTTAATAGACTGGAGATGCATGGAAGGAAAGCCATGCCAGTCTATGTCGAAATGGCTCTTCGATGAGTCAAACTCTTCTTCTGAACAATGCTACTTGCTTTTTTTGTTTTTCTTTCTGCTGGTCTGTTATCAAATAATGATCGATACTGCTCTATTGCAATTTTACACCCCTGTGTTATTAATGAGACAATGTATTAAGATGGTGTAAAACTATCATAATTCTGAATCAGGCCTAAAGTGGTTACAGTATACTTTTATATAAACCGGGGAGGTGGAATTACAGCAGGTAGAAAATTAGGACAAGAGCTATAAAGGACATAAACAACTCTCCTGTAAAGTGTAATTGAAAAGGTTTGGAACTATTTATCTTAAAAGCATATGAGTTCATGAATAAACTAGCCTGGAAAGTTTTGTTTTCTTTGCCATGTGACACTTGAAATAAGGAGCCATTAAATGAAGTAGAGAAACAGCAAATCAAATGCTGATCATAGGAATCATTTTTTTCAAAAATAGTTTGACATCCTCAGATTTGAAAATAAAACTATAGTGAACTATAAAACTATACTTCCAACAGCAAGCTGGATAATTACATGATTTGCAGTAATACCTGAAGTTAAAGTTCAAGTTGTACAGGAATCTTAGCTGTCTTGGCTACAAGGAAGGCACTATCTGTAGGGAAGGGGCAATATTCTTTAATATCCCAAGTGATAAACAAGCAAACAGACTTTCAGGCACATGTACTTTGCTTCATCAGATGCAGAGGCAAAATCAGACCAGAAGTTTCAAAGACGTTTTATTCTAAAATGTTTGGCTGTATTTGTTGGTTAAATATAAGATACCTTAGCTTTCCTGAGAGTTGTATTAGTCAATGATAAAAAAGAAAAAAAAAAAACAGATAAGGAATATAAACCATCATGCCTCAGGGACTGCTACTTGAAATAAAATTTAACATAGAACTACAGGAAAGGAATTTTATACACCTTCATTTTGAGCTGCAATATTAGAAAGGGGATACTAGATTAGAAAAACCATGAGCACCTCTTATCAGGTGTGACAGCCCCTTTGTGCCAGGATTTAAAAATCTTCCTAAAGACCTTGGTACCTCCTCCCTGCTCCAGGAAACAATCTGTGGCTCATTTTCAAGTATCTAGAAAAGCACACTGGTAAATACGACATAAGCTTTCCTAACTTTGGAAGATGTTAAATCTAACACTTTGTCATATCTGAACTAGGACTCATTAAAAGTTTGACAAGAGGGAATGTGTGGTACTTTCTAGGTGTCTGCAGTTTTGTTCTGTGGAGCAGCCGCGTATAATAATTTATCTTACACAAGTTGCTGAGTAGACTTCATTGATCCTGTAATTACTAATCAGGTCTAGATTCCCATCAGTGACCAAATATAGAAAAGTTTGTATAATCCATCTTCTAGGTATCTTCTGATGCGGTATCAAATATTTACTAAGAGCTAGAAGTGGGAGGAAGCAACTGAGTCTGAAATGAAGCCAGAAGGCAATTCAATTACTGCTTCCTGACTCTAGAAACGTGTTTTTTTTTTTTTTTTTTTTTCTACCTTGCTAAGTTAAGGTTTGTCAGGCTGAATTCTCATCTTTCCCTCTAATCAAATTCAGAGATTTACCCATAGGCAGCAAATTAAGTCTGTAGGATGGTAAAACATGGGCTACACAGAACAGAAGCCAAGAGGATAGAAAAGCATTATAAACATCCTTCAGACTGTCAGTTTTGGAGAATCCAGCACTAGTGGAAGCTACGGAATGGGAAATCCAGTGAGCTGATGTTCTGAAGGACTCTTGATCTGCACTGAGCCTTTGAATAGGTGGAAACCGTATCCATTCAAAATGCTGGGCCAGATTTTCTGAGCTTTACCCTCCAGGAGAAGAGAATCAAACTGCAAAATGCAACCAGCTCTAGCCTAAGTGTGAGCTGCCTCCTAATCTGCCCTTTGCTAGGGAAGAAGGTAACCAGTTCATGGATGGCCAGCCTTGTGTGAGATGCTGGGACCATGAACAGTAAATCTTTGAGTAGCTACTCACTTTTTCTTGTATTCAAAGCTGATCCTTCTCCTTCTTTCCTGTACTAGCTTCTTGTGTATGCTCCCATAAAGATGGAAACTGGTCATAGTGTGTAGCCTATCCTGCAGAGCAGACTGCAAGAAGGAGGAGCGTGGGAAGACTGCATTCCCACTGTTCAAAGCCTCAGTAGCTAAGATGTCAATCCAAACTGCTATCAGACAAGGCCAGTGCAGATCCTACAGACTCCAACAAAGCCAGACGCTTTACTGAATAGTTAAGAATAGCAGGAACTTAGTAATTGGAAACAAACAACAAAAGGAGATCTCTAAGACAAAAATGCAAGGATATGGGGAAATGGGCATCTCTCTTCTCCAAGGAGAGTAGATTATTAAAGGGAGGCAGTCCTGCTCCAATACTGGAACAAAACTAAAGTCAAGGCAATGATGCAAACTTCTCTTCAGTCACAGGCCAGTCAGTGAGCAAGCTAGAAATCCAGTCACAGTCTAGGCTCAGACCACCACGATTTGTCTAAGAGGAAGAATCCAGAGAGTCACAGAGATACATTCACATGCTCTGAAAGCCACTGATGGCCTTTCACATAGAAAAGTGTCTCCATGGAGTCTGGACTTCTTCACACAGAAAAAGAAAAGAGAAGTTGTGGTGGCAATAATTTCTAACACATAATTCTTTCTAGCTCTGTCATAGGCTAAAAAGTAGCTTAAGACACTAAGAGACAGCAGATGACTGGTGGGGGGAAACGAAACTGAACTTTTGAACTCTCAGGCAGAAGCTTGCTACTTGCTAGCTGCAACCGGTACAGGATGGTTGTAATTTTTGATAAAACCTGGTCTAAGCAAAGTGGCACATCCTGAATCCTTCAGTTAATATGAAGAGACATATATGACAATACATGCGACAGAACTACCGACTAGGATGCAACGTGCTTCTGAATGTAGACTATATTGGGACCAGGGACACGGAGTCCTGGAAAGAAGAGGTGCTGCTGAGAGGAACAGTTTCCGAAAGGAAGAAGTGGTCTCTGAAAGAAGAAAGGGACCTCAAATGAAGAAGATGTGGATCTTGGCTGGAGGAAAGATCAGGGAAGTAGGTTTCCTCCAACTGTTGATGAGCAGCTCCCTCAGGAGACCAGCAGATACTTTTAGAACAGTACATTTTTAAAAATCAGATAGAAAATAACTTTTTTTTCCCTGTAATAAACAGTTTTCTCTAGTGCTCCAGTTAATATACAAGGGAATGCAGAAGGAGAGGAGTGACAATAAAAAAATGTCAATTTTAGAATGGCAAGGTCATCTCTTTTAAATTGTCTTCATCGCTGAATGAACTGTCCTAGCTGACTAAAGTTAGTAAGCTTTTATTGCTGCCATCATTGAATTCATCGCATTTGCTTTTATACACAAGGCACTGAAGCATGGTGTTACTAAAACATCCTGTGGAACCTCTTTCTGAAAGGTCATAGAAAGTGGGCTGTGTCTCTAAGACACTAACCAAAGCTCCCAGGAAGAGAAGCAAAGTTAGAAGTGTCTTTAAGCCTCTCTGCAGCTGCCTGAACCTGCACATAGGCAGAGGAGTAACCCAAGTGGTTCTCCAGCCAACTCAAGTTGTTTGTGGGAGTCACATCACACAAGATTGCTCTAATTTCACATCGATCAGTGCCGCTGCTGCAAACCCCCATTCCGAGGTGTTTCCATGTTTATGGATAGATGCAGTGGTATGTGGGGGCTGATACTGAGCAAGAAGCTAATGCTGCCGTGTTGCTGGAGGGTTTCTCCCTGCCACGCAACACAAAGCACACACTGAACCAGGCGGTGCCAGCAAGTGAGAAAGAGAGTGAGTTTGTACCCTGACAGCTAATCCGGGCTTGCAAAGTTGTCCAGTTTACACAGTTTTATTTGTGCTTATGCTGCATTTCAAAGTCTGTCCAGCTGGGGTCCAGATTCATTTGCATCACGTACAAGCATGCATGAGTAAATACATCTAGAATCCAGAAGATACTAAAACATCTAAATTTTTATTTTGACAAAATTTAGGTGCTTATGTTAAGGAGAACACTGCTGGAAAATGCCATGTCCAGAGGCAGCTAATGTTTAAGGCAAAACTGTCTTCAGGTCCCTAAACTGTGTCACTACAGGTACAGAGTTGGCCACAGCCCTTGCTGAGACAACTACCTGCCAGCTACAGAGAGGTGGCACCTGAAGACCAGATGTCTCTGCATCACTGTCACTTGCTGACAAGCACACTCAGAGCCTGCTGTTTAGCTCAACTCAGAAATGTAGCCTCTACAGACAGTACTTGCAATGCATATCATAATCTAGCAGTTAGAGAACCTGCCTAAAACAGCAAGATTTGGCTTCTGCACCCTCCAGGAACATGAACCAGCATGTTCCTCTCCAAGCAGAGCACCTGAGCTGCAGTGTGGGCAGGGCACTGTCTCCCTTTCACAGATTTGGGGCACCATTAGGCCAAGACTGCATAGCGTGGGCATCCAGAGGGAGTGCAGGTAAGATACGATTTTTGGCTTTACTTGATGCAGGGCTATCTGCTAACATGGCGAACACAATCAAGCAGTCCTGTCACTTCTCTTCCAAATGGTACCCCACAAATGTTTAAATTTTACAGTTTACTCTGCAGCTCCCCTGGCAGTGTGACCATCAGCTGGGTATCCCAGTAGTAGCCATTAAAAGAGAAGGATTCTGCAAAGAGGTGAAACAGCACAGCACGGACAGCAGAGAAATGATTCCTATCACATTTTATGTGATACATTCCTATTTGTTTATGAAGTTAAATTCTCTCTCTCTAAAGCTTGTTTCCAGCAGTTCCGTCACCATCCAGAAGTATCTATACTCGTTAGACAAATAAATAATAAAATGTGGTAACTTTGCATTTGAAAAATCTTGCTAAATCTAGTATTTAGCATGAAGAAGCAAAACAATCCACATCCTTTATACTTGCAAACTGGCTGATTTGATCTTGAGTCAACTACGTTATGTCATGTTACAAGTCACTTACCACAGACCTACCTTTCGCAATGAATATATGCACTCAATATATAGCAGCAGAGGGTGGCTATTCAGTATGCTGTTTGCACAGATAACAGAAATCATAATAGTGATGTACCAAAGGTCATTCTACCAGTGATTTCAAATAGGATTAGGTGCCTAAATGCCTCTGAAGCTTTGGTCTGCATTTTCTTTAGGATTTTTTTAGAAAATTCATGTTTAAAACCTTCTCATTTTGACTCCCTGTCTTGGGCCATGCAAAAAAAATATGGTTCATGTTTCAGAAAAGTTGCACATGACAAAATAAGTTTACCAGTGCCAGTACACTTCTGCAGTAAAAGAGAAACATCAACAAGTGTTATTCTGGATTCGATCATTTGACTTAACTATAGTTAATTGATTTTAGTGTCACTCAGCCTCTAAGAAAAATCATGCATAGAGATTGCCTAACGTAAATCTTGGAAGGGTTCTGGAAGACAGACCTGTTTCAAGCAACCCAGAGGAATTACAACAAGCCTCTAAAATGCCCAGTGCCACACAGCAAAACCAGCACTGTCCGGCACAGCAGAAAGCTGATCTCAAAGCCGCCTTCCCCCTCCTCTCCTTGGCTGGTATTCCTTACTGAACGATGTAGGGTGTTGCCATGGAAGTCATTTCCCATTAATATCATGGAAAAAATGCGACAGTTGTTTATCTGCTGCTCACTACATTAACACTTCAGCTGTACCTTTTAATGAGAAAATGAAGTGGCAATATTGAGGTAAATCAGAACGGGTAGGTAGGGCTGCATTGAACGGGAGTCTGTGAATTACAAGAGGGGAAAGTGAGTGCCACGGGGTGGGCGAGCTGCCTGCTCTCAGATCTCCCTCTGACCTCCCCCCCCCAACAGCCCTGCAGACCGTGTCCTCATCCCTTCTAGCCCCCTTCCGCCCACTCTCTCCAAAACCTACCTCATCCACCCAGCATCATACTGATTCCTCCTGGCCCCTTTGCCTTCTGTGACCTCCACAAAATTTCTAGCTTCCTGCCTTGCACAGCCAGGGCCCTTCGCTGAATTCTCTCATTCCTCCCCAAAATCCTGCATCACATCTTACCTGCCTCTGCAGAGCGAGACCTCTAATTTATACTTCTCTGTTCCACTTGGCTTTATGAAACTGTGACCCTTCACAAATACTATTTTTAGAGAAAGTCATTATTTGAATTATCAGAGTAGGGATCGGTTAATACAAAAAACACTTTTGCCTGAGATGCCCATTTAAATTTCAGATATTATGTTACCTAACTAAATCGGATGCTTTAAAAGGTTTTGCTGATCTATATGATCTATTGACAAAGCAGAAAGTCCATGCTCTGTCTAGGTTGCACCTTTGCCCCACTGAATCTGAAAAAAATGCTAGTCATTCAGAAACATCCAAGAGGTGCTTCTAAATTATCTCCTCTTCTTCTATGAGTCTCAAAATGCCTATAGATTAAGATCAATCAGCAAATTCTGCTAAAAATGCTTTTGAGTGTAAAATACTTGGGAGAAAGAATTTTGTATGTTCCCTTTCACTACATGATTCAAGTTTGGATTTTCATAGATTTTCAACTCTAAACTGTTGAAATACCTTTTGAACATTTGGGAAGACTGCGTACTTGTATTTGATGATTACGATGAAAGAATAATAACAGAATTTTAAGATATGACTTGCTTCCTTCTGGATGATTTTGTACGTTTCATATTAGAGAATATACATTTTAGAGAGAGAGAGAAATGTATTTCATTATCATATAAATACAATGAAATGTATTTATATATATATGCAATGAATATATGTATGTGTATAAAATCAAATGTATACACTGTTCACCATAAAAACATACAGCCTTTATTCCTATAAGGAGCCAAAAATTAACCCCCTTGTAAAAAAATCACCGTTGATCTCTACACACAATGCCTTCCAATCTCTTTCTCTGTAATCAAGCCAAATCCCTAGGAGCTTTTTAAAAAGTGTGTTTTACTCGTGTCCTCTAAATTATGTTTCTGGCGAAGTATCTTACGTTGAGGAAGAAAATGTTGTCGCTTGAAAAAAGAAATGATCTAAAAGATTCCCTTCAGGCTGGAGACATAATGTAATTTAAATGTAGCTTGAGGGGATTCCAGATCTGGTGATGATGAGGCACCCGAGCTGCTAACTCTATGCCAGGAGCTTCTGTTCACCGAAGGAGACTAATTATATGAAGTTAAGAGAGGAAGCAAAAGGTCAAGGCCGAAGGCTACAAATGAGGATTTTTAATCTCACTAAAAACCTTTCAGAGTGGAAAAAATTAGATCAAAGGGTAGAAGAGGGCACTCTGAACTTCCTTGTTAATATTTCACTTGCGGGACAAGAAGGTGCGTTTTCAAAACGGCAGTAGACTAGTTGCAGACTCGACTTCTCCAGCGTCCCCAGCAGCAACCAAATTCAGACTGCCTTCAGCCCAGGCTTCTAAACTCTGCTCTAAAACGGCGTTTCCTGCTGCTCCTCAGCAGCTCTCACAAAAATATTAAAAATTTAGGATCTCTTCTGGTCAATATTAGGCACCTACACAAGGCTGTGTGTAAAATTCAGGTATGCAGATCCCAAGCAGCTGTTACAGCAACGTTAACTCAACCACGAGCCTGGAAGCACCTGAACCTCATGGGCCTCGGCCTTGGCCCTCCAAGGCTGCCCCGTCCTCTTGGCTGAGGACGTCTCTGGGTACTCTTAACCAGAGCTGGCTGGATCTCCACTGCAGCCACTTATTTTAAAGCATAACCTGGAAAAAGGAAAGCGTTATTCAGCTTTCATATTGTAAACAATGGCAGAAGCAGCTGAAAGTTTCCGTTTCTGAACCTCTCTGTACTTGATGCTGGCCTTTCCTTTCCTTTTCATGGGAATCCGCAGGTTATCAGCAGGACCTTCTGAGCGTGCCAGACTGCTCTGGTAGTCGTGAGAGCGCAGTATGAGATACAAACAAATATTTGTTGGTAATGGCAGGGAATAATTCAAAAGAGGAGGTTTTTTTCGTGAACCGGAATTTTTAACTTCTTTTTTGTGATTGCTCGATTTTGCAAACTTCGCAGATATGACCATGATATAAGTATATACCATAAGCAACAGAAATGATTAAGTCAATAAAAATGTTTATCCTCCTCAAAGTTATCTGTCCATGATAAAGCTTATGGAAAGTTATTTCCAGTCACAACTGAGAAGGGATTTAGACACATAACAAGATAAAATCATCTTGTAAAACCTCTAATACACTAAGCTATCCTGGAAAAGCCAGCAGGCTTGCTGAAAGAAACAAGCCATTATCTGCTTCAGATGATAATATTATTTGTATTTCCAGTCTTCACTCCCCTAATGCCTTTATTACTCACTGCAATCTTTACACTGCTACAATAAACAAAGGAATGAAGAAAGATGCACATTTGGTGTCCCACTGATAATGAAAGCAGTCTTAATTTATAGGTATTTTTGTGCACATTGGTGCTTTTAGACTGAAAATGTAGCTTTGTCTTTGAAAAAATTGACTTAAATTTACAGAGGCGTAATTTTATTCATAAGAGCATAGTGTATCATGTAGTTACCAGGAAACTAAGAATGTAGCCAGGTTTGGCTAATCTGAGACATGATCAGAGAGGAACTGCTCTGTGTTGACTTTGCACAGCTCCTGTAAAGTTTGAAAAGTTTGTAAAGTTTGAAAAAAAAGAAAAAAATCTGAAAAAGGAACTATTTCCACACATCACCTATCCAAATATTTTGCTCAGCATGCCAACTTTAAAATCCAATCATCCACTAGCAGAGGATACCAATAGCAATGTTCACAAGATGCCAGGACAGATAATTTCATTACTGTATGACCCAAGCCAACACCAATCCCTGAGGTCTTCTGCTGATCTAAATAGGCACTGAATCATTCTGAAGATCTGATAAATCTAATTAACTGTTAGGGAAGATGGCCACAAAAGAAAGAAAAATCTCCACATAATTATTAACACCAGCATAGGTGTATACCCTGGCTACTGTTAAAGAGTAGTGACTAAAAACCCTGTGTGGTCAAAAGAATGGCAATTTTGGCATATGCAAACAGCAGAAGGACCTACCTCCCCCTACACCTCCAGTCTGACACGGGCTCTGTGTAGTGCCTCCAGTCTTGTCTCGTGAACACCGAGTTTATACCCAATCGATTTCTAAATGGTGTAAGATTGCACTTAGATTTGTTTCTATGCCATGTGTTCCTAATTTTGAAGTCTTTGTTTGTTATGTGTTACAAAAATATGAGAGTTCTCAGTAGGGAGGCCCCCCAGAAAGACCTACCAGATGTGGCTGGCAAAAGTGGAAAACAACAAGAGGAAAAAGTACTGAACTTCAGGAAAAATATGCTGTAGCTTTATTCGCTTTGAAAATTGTTCTGTTTGTGCTCATCTCTGAGAAAGTCTTCTGTATTTCCCTAGTTTAGGAGGAAAAAAAACATAAACACTTAAAGTGTTAAAAAAGCTCTTAAATTAAAGCTCTTAAGTAAAAGCTCTTTGGGGGGGAATTGAACATCAAAAAAAATCTATGACGTTTGCAGCATTTTACATAAAATACTATACTTCTATATCATGTATCTTGACTTCTTAAAAATTAACGAAGATACCTTCATATATTCTGTTCTTTCATTGAAACGAACTACACCATCATGAATTAACTCAAATGCAAAACATATAGACTATTAATATACTGACCCTCCTTCGGTATGAAGTTATCCAGTACTTTAGAATAAGCCATAACAGAAGATTTGACTGGCTCTGAGGTGATAAGTACTGCCAGGTAAGATTTCTAAACAATAATACAAAATATAAACTGAAAATAATCAGAGGTCTTGAAGGTCAGCCATCACGCAGAACTAGAATTACTAAGTGATGATGATTCAAAGCCAAACTGTATGTATATATTCAAATTATTAAAGCACAAAGGACAAAAAAAAAAGGAAACAAAAACCTGAGCTAGCAATAAGTGATCATGCTTAATTAGGGAGTAAAATGCATGACTACAGTGAGGTGACTTTCATGGAAATAAACATGTTGATGGGAGGTACAAAATCATTTGGACAGATGAGTTCCTGAGCGACACCACAAGGAGAGAATGATTATTAAAACCCACTTGCTGTTCCAGTGAATTCTGCACTATGAATAGGCAAAGGCATTAGTGCTTAAAAAGGGAAACCATTAAAAAAAAAAAAAAAGTAGGGCGGCAGTGTCATCTGATAGACACTGATTAAAACAATCCTTTGGGGGGCATGTTCTTATCAAAATGGTCTGCCCTTTTATAGTTGAAGGCAAGACACACACTTCCCTGGAAATTTTATCTTGCTAATTCTGAATACACTAGCTCTGTCCAGGGTAAGTAAATAAGATGCATTGAAAGCAACAAATTGTCTCCACATTACAAGTCAGGAAAAGGGTTTTCTTTCAGATCCTTGAGGTCAATATGGCCTTTTAGCAAAAACAGTAATTTTTCTCTGTCTTTCAAAGTAGAAATGCTTTCTGATGCTCTTTGGCTCCAAGGAGGAAAGCCCCTGACATGCACATATTCCAGTGATTACATTGTACAGCCACCATCAGAAAGGTTTTACCCACTGAAGTCACAAATTAAAAATTACTAATGGAAAGTGTCAATTTGAATAGTTTCCCATATTATCCTAACTATGCTCCCTAATTCTGGAGTCAAGCTAAAAATTGGCTTCCTTCAGACTTGATTTAAGGCAGGACTGAATGTTTTTAACATACTGTGCAACATCATTACCATATAAACTCACCAACTGATATTTCTTCTGCTTGCATCCCAAAGTTAGCCCACCAACATATTTCAGAAACTTAGGTGGGTGAAGACTCAACAAAGAGAAAAGCGCCTAAAGGGTGAGTGCAGGCGCATCTTCTTGCCCATATCCAGCCATCTACCATCTGTGCAGAGAGATGGTTGCCTCAGAATGGGATCCAAAAGCCGCACTGCAAAAGCAGCCTTCCAGTACTAAATAGCAGGAAACTCTCAGAGAAGGATCTTTGGTTCCTCATTCAGACTGTACCTTTGCTCTTTGGGCTACTGAACCTATTTGTTGGGGGAAAAAAGGAGTTACAAATTCTCTTGATCCGAAAGCACTTCTTCTGTAGAGCCCAGAGCTCAGAGCATCCCAGGTCCTGCTCAGCCCAGGGCCATTCCAGCTCGCAGCTTCCATCTCCAGGGAATGGTCATGGCACCAGCATAGGGACTCTTCTGAAGAGGAACAGCTAGCAGAGGGGAAGGACACTCTTTGCTGTTACTGGATCAGTGTAACACACTGAGCTGCGGCATTGCCCAGCCTATTGGCTTGCAGGTGCTCAGGAAGAGAAGATCTGTTTTCCATTCCCCATTTTCCTGAACTGCCTCTGATTTATGGACAATACTGGATAAAATACAGAGGTTTCCCTGAGAGCTGGAACTGGAACTAAATACTGCTTGCATCTGAATACCTTAGACTTCTTACACAGATCCAGAAATTTTAACATGTTATACTACCCTCAAAACTTGAGTATTAATTAGAAGATGCAAAAATCTAAGTTCTGGTTGAGGTATTTATCACTGCACCACCATCACATTGATTTCTACCCACAGAAGCCCCTTTCATTTTCATTTGGCAAAAAGATTTTATTCCAGCTGATTGTTACCTAAACAGAACGGCTGGGACTATGGTTAAGTAACTAAAGGAATATTTGATTGCTTCAGTAGAGAAACAGCATATTCACCCTAGAACAGGTTGAAAACAATTTTTGGCATGGGATTTCTGTTTTTCAAGCTTTCCTAAACACAACGACAGAATATTTTTCTGAGGACAGCTGTTAAAAGAGCTATTTAATTGAGATTTGACATCAACAAGGAATGAAAAAGATCAGACAGATTTCAACCTTAAATGACAAAGAGGCAATCGAAAAGATAATACAAAACAACTATATAGCCAATTAATGTCAAATACCACATAAACAAAACATTGCTTGCAGATGAGCCCTGACTGCAGCAGACACAACTGCGAGGGGATCCCGGCCACACGCCTCCTGTGCCTCTTCCAGCCCGAGTCTCACGTGGAGAGAAGGTGACCCTTTGCTGCCCAGAATTACGGGCTTGACTTCCAGAAGGGTTCGACCCTGAACGCACAGCTTGCATGGCAGTGCCTGTTTACGCGACTTCCAGTGGAGAAGGCAGGCTGGTGGCAATCCTGTTCTTCCACATATATCACACGGGCAGCCCAGACCCAGAGGTCTGGGGAACACCCCAGCAGAGGTTGGCCAGAGCTGACAAGACCCATTAGTGCCCCCATGCCTTGGGAGGGAGTCGGTCAGGACCACTCCGATCAGACTTAAACCTTCTCAGCTCATGTCGTGGATACTTTTAAAAGGCAAACATCTTCCAATTTTATTTAGAAAGAATCTCACCCAAAGTCAAAATAAATATTGGTATTGCTTTTACTGCCTTTGATCATTTGCCTTGGAAATAATATCACTTTTGAATTCTGAGCTGAAAGCATGAACACATTTTTAAATGCCATAGTCTATTTGATTTAAATATTTCAATAGAAATGAAGTTTAAAATATGCTTTTACAACTTTTAAAAGACTCTTTTAAAATGTTTTGTAGAGTCCAAGCAGTCTAAATTTATGTGGCATTTAAAAAATTGTAATTAATTTCCAGTAAAGAAAGGAATTATCTACATAAAATACATCAACAGCATTTTCTCTTCTTTTGCTTTGAGCAAGTTCTCTAATGGACTGAGTCTATATTGGGAACTAATTATGAATATCACTTTCAAAATAATTATTTCTAGAAACATTCAGCTTTTAATTTGATCAACAACCTTTTCTCATTAATAGTATCTTTAAAAGCAAGCTCAAGTATAGAGTTAAGTGAAAATTTTAATAACTTTTAAGTATGGATGCTCAATATAGCTGCAAAGAGGAAATCACAAATAATGATAGCATCAATTATCCTAAGAAGAAAAAAAAATGGCATAAATCTAGCTGTAGGTAGAGTCATATAAAAGAGCTTATTTGAGTCAAACACTCCCCTGAGCCTTGCTTTTATTCAAAAATTTTACTTCTGTATAGACTATTTTGCTTTTAAAATAATAGGGTTTAGTAGTTAGTCATTCTAACCATTCAAATAAACACGTTAAAGTTTGAGTATTTGTAAACTTTTCAGGGTGATAATGAAAGAAAATAACCCCTTGATCAATGTAACTTTTATTTATTCAGCTGTGGAAACATGGCAAGGATATTGTAGGCAACAAGACTGCCTAGGAGAACATGAATTTCACATAAACTGTTTTGGCAGAAACACGCATTTAAATAATCATCCAAATCACCACCTCACTACTCCTATCTTAAAAAAAAATAGAGAGAGAGAAAAAAACATAAAATCTGAACAAATGAACAGCATAGGAGAATTTTTTTCTATTTAATGTCTATGCCAGCTTCAATACCTGTCCCTGTTTTTAAGAGTCATAATACTTAGCACTAATAATGGCACCTTTCATTTGCAAACATGTTATAAACATCAACTGATTGTAATCATGCCACAATATCTCTCCATAGCTAATCAATGAGATCTCCTAGTCTGGGGAAGTGCTGAATTACGTTTGTTCTAGCAGCTCTCTGTATGACGGTATCTAAATCCTACAAAGTGCTACATGTACAAGGGAGTTTAGCATGAAGTGACGGACTGAACTATAGCATAACATCAAGCAGGTTTTTCCATTCAGTGCTAATATTTTCTTCTGCAGTCCAAGAACATTTGATCAGGTCAGGATGCAATTTAATGTAAACCATTTGAAGTGAAAGGTGTTATTTTGCCTAGTGAAATCTCACCCTCATAGTCCAGCTCACACACAGAGTCGGTGGCAATTTCATGGCCAGGGGAGATCTGGGATATCCTATCAAAAAGGTTCTCACGATTTTCCTCACAATCAACCACATTTGGGATCATGTTGACATAAGCAGTCACTATCTCCTTATGGAAAAGGGTGTCCTGGTTGTAAGAAATAAGCTCATTGCTTATGTTAACAGTCTCCACTGGAGTACTAGAGCAATACTGGCTGCATCCCAGGAGCTTGGAGAAGACCTTCCTAAAGTCAGCATTGAAGGCATAGATGATGGGGTTGAGAGAGGAGTTGGCCCACCCAAACCAGACGAAGATATTAAAGGTGGTCTCACTGACACAGGGAAGGCCAGCATGGGGGTCGCTGGGGGGACTCTCGCAGAAGGGAACCATGCAGTTCAAGATAAAGAATGGCAACCAGCAGCAGACAAAGACTCCCATGATGACAGAAAGAGTCTTCAACACCTTGGTCTCTTTCCTGATGGAGGACTTGAGGCTGGAGTGATGATGGCAGTCAATGTGGTTGCTCCGGCAGCTCTGTGCGTGCTCAGCTGCCCTCTCCAGGGATGAGATGCGACGAATCTGCACCTGGGCAATGCGGTAGATCCGAGTATAGGTAACTATCATGATAGCCACTGGGATATAAAAACTGATGAGGGAGGAGGAAATAGCATAAGTCCTATTGAGGCTGGAGTCACAGCTCTCTAATGGTCCAGCAAGGGTGTCATTGTTGCCCAAGGTCCCATCAGAGGGTTTCATGGCCGCTAATGCCACCCATGTGGTGCTCATGTCTTCTGCCCAGGTGGTGACAGCACCCAGTGCTGCCCAGTCGGATCCGTGTCCAATATCCCCAGCAGCAGCAACATCCCCACCTTTGTGCCAGTTGAGCTGGACGGGGATAAAGGAGATGAGCACAGACAAAGCCCACGCCACGCTGATCATCACCAGAGCCAACCTTTGGGTCATCTTCCTCTCATACCGGAAAGGGCTAGAAATAGCCCAGTACCTGTCCACACTAATCACGCAGAGGTTCAGGATGGAGGCTGTGGAGCACATGATATCAAAGGCCACCCAGATGTTGCAGAAAGCCCCGAAGGGCCAGTACCCGGCCACTTCAGCCACTGCTTTCCAGGGCATCACTAGCAGAGCCACCAGCAGGTCCGAGACAGCCAGGGACACGATGAAGATGTTGGTGACCTTGGTCCTCAGGTGCCGGTAGCGGACGATGGCCGCGCACACCAGCACGTTGCCGAAGAGCGTCCAGAGGATGAGCAGGGCCAGCAGGCTGCCCGCCGCCACCTGCGCCGCCCCGGGGGCGCCCGCCGGGCCCCGCGCCCCGCCGCGGGGCCCCGCCGCCGCCGGCGGCAGGCTGGGGCCGGGGCCGCCCCGCGGCATGGCTGGCGGCTCCCGGCGGCTCCCGGCGGCGGGCGGCGGCGGCCGGGGCGCGCCGAGCAGCCAGCGCCGCCCCGCCGCCCGGCCCCATGGGGAAAACGCCCCCCCGCCCCGCCGCCACCCCTGCCCGCTGCCCGCTGTCCCGCGGCCGCCCCGCGCCTCAGCGCGCACCGCTGCCCGGGCTCCGCGCCCCGCTGCCCGGGCTCCCCGCTCCGCTGCTCAGGCTCCCCGCTCCGCGTCTCAGCGCGCACCGCTGCCGGGTTCCGCGCACCGCTGCCCGGGCTCCCCGCTCCGCTGCTCGGGCTCCCCGCTCCGCGTCTCAGCGCGCACCGCTGCCGGGCTCCGCGCACCGCTGCCCGGGCTCCCCGCTCCGCTGCTCAGGCTCCCCGCTCCGCGTCTCAGCGCGCACCGCTGCCGGGTTCCGCGCACCGCTGCCCGGGCTCCCCGCTCCGCTGCCCGGCTCCGCGCCCCGCTGCCCGGGCTCCCCGCTCCGCTGCTCGGGCTCCCCGCTCCGCGTCTCAGCGCGCACCGCTGCCGGGCTCCGCGCACCGCTGCCCGGGCTCCCCGCTCCGCTGCTCAGGCTCCCCGCTCCGCGTCTCAGCGCGCCCCGCTGCCCGGCTCCGCGCCCCGCTGCCCGGGCTCCCCGCTCCGCTGCTCGGGCTCCCCGCTCCGCGTCTCAGCGCGCCCCGCTGCCCGGGCTCCCCGCTCCGCTGCCCGGGCTCCGCGCCCGCGGCTCTGCGCTCCCACCTGCTCGAGGTCCCAGCTCCGCGTCTCAGCGCGCCCCGCTGCCCGGGCTCCGCGCCCCGCCGCTCAGCGCGCCCCCGCCGCTCAGACTCTGCGGTTCAGCGCGCCCCCGGGCTCGGTCCCCGTTCCGCGTGCCCCGCTCCAGCTGCGCGCCCCGCTGCTCCGCGCCCCGCGGCTCGGAGTGGCGGCTCCGGCCGCCCCGCGCCCGCCAGTCCCCGGAGCCGCGGAGCGGCGCCGCCCGCCCGGCGCCCTCCGAGCGCGCTGCGCTGCGCTGCGCTGCGCTGCGCTCCGCGCGACCCACGGCGGGGTCCCGCGCGCCGCAGCCCCTGCAGCGCCCCTCTCCTCCGCGCCCGAAACTGCCGCGTTTCGCAGTGCTTTCGGCAATTTCCCTAGCAGTCGCCGGCAGGAAGTCCGAAAGTTGCGGTGGGGGCGGCGGGGACGGGCTGGTTTCTTTTCGCAGAGACGAAACGGAGCCTAGATCCAAAGCTTCCAAAAGCTTCCGTGGACGGCGGCAGAGCTGCCACCGCTCAGAGCCAAGACACCCGGCAAGCGAAATCCGGATCTCTCCCTTTCGGGCTCATCTGTGGCGTGGATCGCTCTGCTCCGTAGGGCTTTTATACAGCTGGGGAAACGGACTTACGTACCCAGCGGTACAAGCATCGACACTGCTGTTGCACACACCGTGCACTGATAGCATACCTGTGTTTTAAAGATGAAAGTTTAGTGATTTTTATTCAAAATATTACAGTTTATGTTTCTCCAAATCCTATCTATTTTTAAACCCACTGATAGAAACCAAGTCTGTTCTTGATTAAGTGACTTGTTTTAGTACTAAAAAGGCTGAGAAAGCCCCTCTTCAGCCCTCCAGCTCCTTCTCTAGTCAGAGATGGACAAGACTTACTATACCCTGATGTATCTGAAGTGACATAAAGAGTAAGCGTTAGAGTTACTAAATACAGAGTCAACAAAATAAAATCTGTAACCTTTAGGCAATTTCCTAAAATTGTCACAAGAAAAACTAGAATATCACTCTAGCTCATGCTTAAGAAATTGGCACTACTCTCACACATTTAAACAGATTTATTTATATTTAATATTGGAAGGAGCATTTAGCTTTTTCCACCACTGAATTCTAAACAGCATGACTAAAGCAAAGATGATGAGGCAATGTGTTGTTGCACAAACTCTGCTTTCCTGAGTAATGCCTCCTACATTTATATAAATGAAGAACCAAATTCTGCTAGTACTCATGCACATGTTTTTTCAATTCACTGGTCCAGAAATGTGTATGTTTTGTGTAAAAATAGCAATGACCTGATTTGCTTCTTTAGTTTGTATGCATTGCTTCAGCAATGTAGAGGTGTGCATCTACATGCAAATGAGCTGACACAAATGATGTTCATAATATGATATATATGTGCATACATTTAGTATGCAGTCAATATGCATTATTTATTTAAATAAACATATGTGTAGGTATGCATAATAATAATAATAACAATGATGTTAGCCTAATAATAACATAGCTATGCCTATAACTCAACAGCACCAGTACACAGACTGGTGCTCAGTATAAATCACCACTGGCATTTTAAGCTGAGATGTTGGAATGAATTGTGGCTGCGGGCATACATTATATTTTGCCAGCTGCTGTCTCTATGGTGGTGTTGAGCACAAGCAGGCACATACAGCTCAGAAAGGCATCCTAACCCATTGAAACAAAAATTGTCTGAGCTCATTTGTCAGGCATCTAAAGAACAAAATTTTACTGTGTCCTTTCTACATTACTTTATGCAAGAGATTGGCCCAAAGGAGAGAGGTGTTTCCAAAATACCTACTTTAATGGCCAAGTATTGCATTTGGATGTGTCTGACCCCTGTGTAACTCAGTCTTTAAAGAAATAGTGTCATCTCTCACCTATTTCATGATTAGCAGATGGTTTGGAGTTTGAGCTGGTGTAAACTGAACTTGTTCACCATAGATACGTAGGGAAAGAGAGCTCTCACTGAGCTGAGGGAAGTTTTATTAGCCAAAGATGCAGCTGCACGTGTAGGAGTGCTGAAGATACAGGCTTGAATGTTGATCCAACATCTTCAGCACTCTCAAAACTTTCTTTCAAATATCAGGAATGTTCAGAAATGTTTTCAATGGTGGTAGAAAAAAAATACTGGTTTGTAACGTGGTGGCATGTGAGACTAAAACCACCAAGCTGATATAAGGGACTCCAGTGAGTTGATAAGTCATGAAGCAACAGCGAGAAATAGGAGCAATCGCTTGGCTGCAACACTTCCAGCAGATCATTCGCAGCAGCACCAGGCTAGAGCAACAACTGTGTAATGGGAACCCTTATGGCGTGTTATAATACTGTACCCGTCACCTGGGATAAAAACTGTTAACATTTACAGGTTATTGGTAGTTTGCATGGAAGTCTCATTCTAAGAACAGCCTATTAAAGCCACAGCTGTCACTTCCTTAGCAATTTGGGGTAGGTTTGTTCCATCCTGCAACCATTCTTGTAAGGTTTTTTTTGCTTTTCCTTCAGAGCATTGTCTGTTTTTTTCTTTTTTCTTTTTCTTTTTTTTTTTATATATTCATCTGTTAAAACTGCACTTCCCTCACACAGCTGGCAGATTGGAAGTAATGAAATTTAACTATTATTGCAATGGTTCTAGAGGGGAAAAATCTTTGCAGTCCCTGATTTTGGAAATATATGTTTTATTAGCTCTGTTACTCTTCACTGCAACACAGCCTATTCAATGGCCCTTTTCAAAACACATGTATCTACATGCATCTACTGTTCTGTAGAAATATATTTATTCAAAAATTGATGACACTCAATAATTCACCCACCATCATTAGATGCTTGCATCTAATAGACACTCAATGTGAAGAGATAAAAAGTAATTAACACCAACAGGAAGTTAAAATATATAGAATAAAAAATAAATAACAAATAAAATAGGATAAAAATATATGGAAACAGATACATGTTTAGGCTACAAAACCATCCCACCAAAAATCTCTCATTAAAGTTAGTCACTAAAACAGGAAAGAAGAGGTAGTGAAAGGTAGCTGGAGCCAGAGTACATTAGACCTCTGAACCCAATTTAGCAAAGTAGCTGGGCAAGTTCTTAAGTTTAGCTGTATGCTCAAGTCGAGCTATATTTAGTAGCACTGTTGAACGTATGTTTAAGCTCCATCAGTTTCACTTACTGCAGCTGAAATGCTGTTCTGCACAGGCATAGACAAAGGCACATGTGTATATATAGAAACATGAAAATACCGAGGAAGGAAGAAAGAGGAGAGAACTGGTATCATCAATCTATTCAGCGCAGGTGAAAAATCCTTTCAGACTAGGTCTGGTTCTGTTGCTCAAGTTTCAAAAGTTTCAAATTAAAAAAAATGGAAAATGGCAGAAAAGAGTTACAGGAATAATTTGCCTTGGAATTGTGGTTCTCTCTTGGGGACAGACTCTGGAAGCTCAGGTTTCCACACAGAGCAGAGGACACCAGGGGGTTAGAAGTTGACTCTGAAACAGTTGGGAATGTTCAACAGAGGGAAAAGTTTACTGATAATAAGTGACTTCTTTATTCTTTTAGGAAAGGTGATAGAAACGGCAGTGGCTAGAGAGAGAACTGGTAAGGAATCCAGCCATAGATAAGGTGCAGGTTTTTAACACTGAGGCTAATTAATGACTGAAACAATTGATTTAGGGTTTTAGTGGATTTGCCATCGAAAGTCTTAAATTGAAGGTTGAACGCATTCTTAAAGGATGTTCTTTAGCTAACCCCCAGATATGTCTTGATTCAGATATTACCAAACAATATTCAAAATGTTGTAAGGAAAGGAATTTTAGATGATTAAGGTTATTCCTTTTGGCCTTAAAAATCTATCTAGGCTTTCTTGACTTGGGACTCTGATGGATAGTGGTGATTAACAATATAATAATATGAACGAGCAGTCCTCCTGGTATCTCGTTTTTTCTAAATCTGTAATGAGTGTGATATGTCTCCTACCTGAGGTTGCTGATCTCTCTGTGGGTGAAATCATGAAGTGACTGATCTTATCAGAAAAGGCTCCCACAGATTTTCTTATTATTATTATCATTCATATGGAGCCTGTCTTAACTTAAACCAATGGTAAAAGATGACAAATGAATGTCAATCAAAATCAAAACCAAGGGAAATATCATTTTTTGTAAATACATGATTTCCCAGTGGATGGTCTTAGTTCATTTTGTGACTTTTGTCTTATGAAATATTATCTTGCATTTTTGAATATTCATAATGAGGCTTTAACTTGTGATACTTCTGTGATATATTGCAAAACTAGTGTCAGTATTTTTCACGGGTTAAAGTAGGTGCAGATAAGATGGTAAGAGAGCTCACATGATGAAAAACTATTAGCAATAAGTGAGATTTTGAAGCATGATAAAGAAAAAAAGAATATTAACAAACTTTTATTCAGTAGTACTTTTGGGGTACATTATTTGTATTCTCTGTGCGCACATGCATGGCCGCATTCAAGGTGAACATCTGCCCTGAGGAAATTATCAAGATGAAAAAGCTATTTTAATTTTCTAGAGTTGAACATTCCAAGATTTTTATTTTGTCTTTTATCAACTATGTTACCAGACTGCAAATGAAAATCAAGTGGGCTTAATTCCCAAAGAGGTCAATGTAATTTCGTCTCTGGCTTCAACAGAATAAAAACTTTGACATATGGGGTAATCTAAAAATAAATTTCTTTTATTTATTCCCTGTAAGAGTGACGGAGCACTGGAGCAGGTTGCCCAGAGAGGTGGTGGAGTCTCCTTCTCTGGAGATCTTCAAGGCCCGCCTGGATGCAACCCTGTCTAACGTGCTCTAGGTGACCCTGCTGAGCAGGGGGGTTGGACTAGATGATCTCCAGAGGTCCCTTCCAATCTTACTGATTCTATGGTTCTGTGGTTCTATGATTTAAACTTTCCAATTTCTCAGTTTCTCTAACTCCTTGTATATTGACAGGATCTATCAATATTAAATTGAATGTGTAAACTATAGGATGTTATAGTTGATTATTTTTACTGAAACACCTGCAACCTATGGTATTTCTCTTAGGGTTTTACCCTGTTCATTAACTTAATATGAGATTGTCTTCCACAAAACAAGTAGTAAACCCAAATCCTTAATGGGTGATACAGAAGTAAACAAACAGTAATTTCTGTAGTGAAGATGGTCCTATTCTGAAGATTTTACTTTTAAATTTGCTAGAAATAGGGACCTCAGAAGACTAAGTACAGTCACTCTGTGTCTTACACACACTCTGTGTTGGCTTACTTTCGTCCTTCTCTTATGAGCTTGTGTTGACATTCCTTCTTTTATCCTGTGCTGTCAGCACAAACAGCACCTTCAGGGTGATCAGGACTGTCTGGCCAGCCCCGACTGGGCTGGTAATGTGGAAGGGCACAGAGTCCAAGCAGCTGCTGGCCTGAGCAGATGTGCAGATCCTTGTCTCCTGCTCTGCTAAAGTTGTGCCCAGCACGATCAGTCTTCAGCCCCCCCAGTGGCCACTTAATCTGGCAGCACAGAAGAGACAAAAAAGCTTCTTTAGGGGCCAGATCACCCTAATCAGGGAAAATTTGGGGGTAGCAGGGAGGTAGCGGTGGCCTCTCGAGGAAAGCAGGTGACATCTCAGAGGGCCACGTGAATAACCTGTCACTGGGCTTCCTCCTCCAAAAAGGCGCCAGATGGATAGAAAGGAACAGGATGCGGAAGCAGGACCCCAAATTCTCAGCTACTTCACTGTCACCATGGGACACTTGTATTACTGTAAATGCTAAACATAAGACTACAATCAAGTTGATTTTACAAGCATCTGAACAGTCAGAATTGATAGAGTAGGTCTGTACTTTTTAAGGGTTGTATAGAACCAGGATTAGTATTTGTATTTCATGATTTACTCTTGGGAAGGATTCCTGTTTCAAATTTTAAACAGTTAGCCTCAAGAATGACCATCTTCATCACATTGAGATGATCAGTATTTACTGTTTTTTCTTAGTTCTGTTTTTCATTCACCCCAAGTAAGATGTAAAAAAAAAAAAAAAATGTTTTTTAATAGAATCAACAGGTTTCATTCATCTTCATTCATACAATAGAATATCAGCCACAGGGTTTAGGAAAATCTTCCTTAAATATCTATTATTATAATCCTAATGACTATCAGTGCTGTTACAGAACACAGAAAAGGTGATGATGAAGATGCCAGCCTGCCAACACAAAGCAGTGGTGTTGACAAAGAAAAACTACCGTTCCTGAGACAGCAATTTATTCTGAATTCTGAATGCCAATCTGCATTCTGAGCAGAGGCATTTCACCCTGTAGTGTGGCTAGCTTTGCCATCCTGTTGGTTTCTCCTTATCCTCCATGGTAAGGAGAGTCTAAGCAGAAATATGCACTCTTTCAGGTGCAGAGGGCACCCAGCACCACCTCCAGTGCACTAAGGACTCTGTTCTTCTAGCTGACACACTGCGAATCCAAGGACAGAACACGCAAGGCAGAATGCACACAGTCCAATAATTCAAGAGAAATGCCCCAAATTCTTCAACAAGTCACAACTGCGGTGGGTTGGCACCGTGTGCGGCCATGTGACAAAAATCAACTGTGACAAGAGTCCGTGTGTGAAAAGGGAGGAAGAGATGGGACCTCGGCAGCCTCGTAGGGAGCAGCCCCAGAACGCGATCAGTCTGGGCAAAGCCGTCAGTCCGGGGGTCATTCAGCCCGCTTGGGAACGGCATGGCTCTGCACCACGCTCAGGTCTGCTTGAAAGTCCCAGTGAGCCTCAGGCAGTAGCACAATACTTCCTGGAAGCCACAAGTTTGCTCCAGCGATCCTCATGCCTGCAAAACAACAATTGAACCCAGAGGGATTTTATTTTTGCAAGCACAGTCAATCAGAAGACTCCTATATATATGTTAACTTTCAAGATACGTTAAAAGATTATTTTTGCCTTGGGCATTCAGCAGGGGTGACTGTACTTGAGTCAGTCTTCATCAAAGGTAAAATGTGTATTGGTCTGAGAAAAAAAAAGAGTTGCTTTAGGGATTAGCTGGCTCTCAGCTTGTTGGAGCGGAGAATGAAACCAAGGACAGAAATTATCAATGGAAATACTGTCTAGCTGCATTCATCAAAGAAAATATTGTAGATCAAATTATCTGATATTTGTGAATTGTTAATTGCACACAAGCCATACTGATTGCAGTAATTACCAACAGTAATGATACCCAGCTCTGAGTCTGAATTTTAATTTTAGAATAATTTACAACTATTTATTGTTATTGGCATGGTCTTCTATTTAAAATAACTAGTTAAAGCAGTTCCTTTTAGTACTATGGACAGAGATTTATGACCCAAGGAAGGACAGGTTATTTTATTTTAGCTCTAACACTGTTCGGACAGAAAAGATAACTATCAGGATTATAGGTGCACGAAAGAAGTTTAATATTCATTGCTGCTTTGACATCATCATGCAAAGGTATGAGGTCTTTCCTTGAGTCATTTCTTCTATGCCATCTATGCCCCACTAACATTTTCTTTCAGTGCCAGATCCCCATCTAGCGGTGTGCAGACTGGCTTGCTTACATCAGTCCTTACCTTTACCTTTACTTGATAACTGCATGCTACAGTTTTATGCCATGCTAATGTGCACAGCTGATGTTAAAACGCAGGAGCCATCATCTCTTCTTGATATACTGAAGATTCAGTTCCTGACTCTTGCTTACAGGAAAGGCTTTCCAAAATAATGAGCAAAGGAAAAAAAAATGAAAAGATTCAGAGAGAGGAAAGAAAGACAGGTTGATGCTTGGAAAAGAACCGAAGAATGTCTTTGAAAATATACTTGAATATTGTTCAAATTTTTCCTGGTAATGCAGTCATTTGATTCAGCAGGCCGTAGCGGATGCTGCCGCGTGGGGAGCACTGCTGGCTGCTCCCCCGACCGTGGAGAGGCGCCGCGGGAGGGACGGGATGGGATGGGCTGGGGACTCGCGCCCAGGCGTCCTTACAAAGCTGCTGCTTGCTGCCTCTCTGCTGTTAGCTGCTGCCTCCCTACCAAGGTCACTGGCTGTTGGTGCCAAAATGGCCAAAATGAGGAATGAGCCAAATGCGAAGTGTAGATTTAGCCCTATTTATTTCATGAATTGTTTCAGTGCAAGTTCTGCTTACCAGCTAAGCCTGGTAAATATTTTATTGCAACATTAATTAAAGTAAAGAGGTTATTGCAACATTGATAAGCTCTCTGTATGGATAGGAGCTGTTCTTCAGTGTATTTTGATTAGAACGATGATACGATTCCTGGGATTCATTAGTCTATATACTCTTTTCACACATTAGCTTTTAGTTACAGTTATGCTGGAGTGACGTTCAAGTAGAGGTTTACTGGAAGATAAACAAACACCCACTGCTTGTGCAACTTTAGGCAGAAAATGTTGTGTAAAGACAAGAAATCACATTTATTGTGAGTCAAGGAGAGAGCAATTTGTTTTCCTGTTGTCCCTGTTCTTTCACAAGCCTTCACCTATTGCATCTGTCTTTATTTGAAAACTTATTCTTAGGCATGAATTCTGGTCTATTTGCTTCCAGTGAGAACTGGAAAATATGTTGGTAAAGATTTTGACTTACCAAAGGGTATATAATGAACCTCAGTTCTTGCTTAAGTGAAGTATAATGGAAATGCAGGAATATAGTGGGAATATACCACAGGAAACTGCAAGTTTTGTTTTAAATCTCAGTCAAATTGTTATTAAAGGACATAATCATACCTCCTAATAGACCAACAAGGACTTTAACCAATGAGTGAGTATGAGATTAACATGAGATTTCCCACTGAAATACATAGAATTCAATCAAAAATTATTTTTTGTGTTAAAAGCTTGAGAATCTTTTTAATCTCATGGCTTTCAGGAGCCGCTTCAGGAGCGCACATGTTTTTATGATAATACTTTGCATAAGACATGGTGTGTGGTGTCCTCAGACTTATTTTTTTCAGGATGCAAAAATGAATCATGTAAGGGTATTTGTACGTCACTACGTGCAGACACTCACCCCTTCATTTAGCCTGTGTTCTGTCGACTGTCAGATCACATAGAGATAAAACAGCATCCAAGTAGCAATCGTTATTTTTGCTAGGCTGCTCACTGACCTGTCTTGTTAAAACTACAACAGGGGAGTCACAGGCTTATGCACAAGTAAACAAGTATTAACTGTTAAAGTGAAAGCACTGTTCATGCATACACAGCCTAATAGTGTCCAGAAAATTCACCTTAGAGAAAGGTCTGAAGAACATTTTTTAAAAGCTTTTTTCTCTTCATTCTTGCAAATGTGATTTCTAAGTATTTCTTAATTAAGCAATAAACTAAACTGTGATTCTTATTAGTTATATGAAACATTATTATCAAATTTATAAATACATTATCCTGGTCACATTATTATTACAATTTAAATTTGCGCTTCATTTACAATGAGAAACGTCTATAGAAAACAACAGAAGTTTACAACCTAACAAAACTATTCTATCTTTATTTTTCTTTTTACTCAACAGATCTGTTCATTATTATTTTTCCAAGCAATAGGACAACTTCTGTTCATCAACAGGCCTACAGGGCAACTCACTTTCATCAAGCAAATTTCTTAGGCCTGAATTTTCCTTCTTTGCATTTCTGCTAAACTTCAGCATCTGTTAGGAGTAAACATTTCAGAGCTGCCTAGATATAATCCAGCTTTCGGTCAGAGCTTGTGTTTGCCTTAGCATAGCAGCGAGCTGGCGATAACGCAGCATACCTCTCAGGTAGGGAGCTGCCCTCCCATGTGCACCTGGACTTTGGGTATGAGGACATGGGAGCAGGGTACCACGAGCAGGACGTCAAGCAGAGCCCTCTAGGTGTCTTACCACCACACGTACAGAGGACCTCTCCAAGCAGTTAACTGCCAGTCCTGAGGAGAGTATCATAAGTTGTGTCAGAGAAGATCATTGTGGGATGGTGTCAGTCAAGGGCGAGAGGAAACGTTACTGTGTCCTGCGGCAGATGCTGTGCAGAGTCAGCCATGCCGCTGGCCGACTAAACACTCAGCCAAGAATTACAGACTGAATCTGTCTCATGTCTCACGTAAGTGTTTGATAATTATTTTCATGTCCACACCATCAGGAGTAGACATTACAATTATATGCACAACTGAAAAACAGGTTTCAAAACCTCCTCAAGCTCTCTGAAAGCATCTTTTAAAATAACAAAAACATTAACATATAACATCCAAAAGCACAGGAATGTAGCATGCTGCAGACTTTTTATACTCTGAGTTTAAGAGGAATGAGCAACTGAAACTTATGATACAGAGAAGCTACCTTATTCAGAAGGCTTTTAAACAAATATCAAATTGCTCATCTGAGTACGGGACTGTGTAAAGTTACAGACAACATGTTCTTTACATTTTCTTTTTAGGAGCATAAAAACTCCAAGGCCTTTAACATCTGAAGTCTGTTAGTGTTCTTTCACCCTCTTTCTTAAAAATTCCTCCTGAAAAAGGATGTTTTAACAAACCCACCAGAGCCCTGAAATCATGGACAATCTACTGTATAAATCTCTCTACACATGCCTGAATGATAGCTTTAAGTTCTTCTATCTTGGAACATAGGACAAATGAATCAAAAGAAAACATATAATTTGATATAGAATACTGCCATCTTTTCTATGAACCACAAAAAAAAAAAAAAAAAATCCCCTTTGTTTAACAATGTTAAGTTTAACAGTGTTAAGTTGCAAGTAACTATTTCTATATTAACTTGTAATCTTGCTGCAGCCGTATGACCTGACATACCCCTGGTTGAGGATTTTTTAACTGTTCACCCAGTCATTCCTGAAACATCTGGCAATGTTTCATATTGTTCCAGTGGTTACTAATATTAATTTTAACACTGCTATACTAGCCTGGGAAATGTAAGAATCATTCATTTTCTTTGCTAGCAACAACATTTCTTCAAATAGGTGCTGTGGGACATAGATTTTTCTCTGTATGATACATATTTTCCACTAACAGGAGTGATGTTTGGTGTGAGGGAAGAATAGAGCCATATTTCTAGTGGCTTTCAACTATATTTAGAGCTACATGTAGAAACAGCAGGTAAGTGCGTATAAGAAAGAAGTTGATTGATGTTTATAATATTTACTATATCTAAATTGGAATAATTTCACCCCTTTATATAAATTTCTAAAGTACTCTCTTTGTGTGCTACAGGAATAATATGAGGATAACCTAAGAGTATACTGTAAAGAGAATTTTTTGTGTGCAAGAAGGAAATCCCATTAACTTCAGTGAAAAATATAGGTATGTTGTGGGAATCAGGAATTTGTTATTTATTCAGCATGCCAAAATCCTGAAAAATAGGTACTTAAACTCACATAATTCACTTAAGAGAGTCTCATCTGCTTACTTTCTGAGACTGTCAGATCCTGTTATCACCTGTATCTATGTACTTCTTCCTGCCTATCCCAAAATTTTATGGGACGCAACTTCAACTAACTATGCATGTTTGTGTCCAAGGCAAACCTCTAAAGCTCTATCCTCTGCATCAGGACTCCTAGTTTTCAGGAAAGACCCCAAAACTCTAAAGTGAATAGGACCTCAACATTATGGTAGCTTCATGATAAATGTTTGTAACAGAACATATAGATTCCTCCCTCACCCCAGGGATTAACTAGTTCTGCTTTAGTTGAAGACAAACATTGGGAATCAACTAAAGAGCAGCAGTTCCAGCTGAAGAATGACATAGGACCCCTCCCAGAAAAAAAAAGAGAAGAAACAAATTAAAGCTTTATTTGATGACCTTGAGATACGATGATTTCTTTTTTTACTTAAAGTAAAACCAATGTCAAGACAACTAAGTTAAATAGTTAGAGCTAGGATTTGTACGGAAGATGAGATAAGGCTAGTAAGTTTAAGAGAAGAGATAGAAAAATTTGCTCTGTAGAATGAATGCAAAAACTAATAGACACATGGTAAAAGAGCACGATAAGCAGCAGTGGAGAAAGGCAGAGTCTACAGCAATGTGATCAGGGGTGACTCTTTTCAAAACACTCAAACTGTAGCAATTGAAATCACTTTTCAGGAGTACCAGAGCTCTTCTGGTTAATGTAATTCAGACTTCAGCTGAGACCACAGATGAAAGTTGTTTCACGTGATCTGGGTTTTGCAACAGGTAATGCAGGTAGCAAAAAATTCGTAAGCAGCTTACAGCTATATGTACCACAAAGGAAGATTAATTGTGATGTGAAGGACCTCCTAGAAGTAATCAATTTATTGAATGATCTATGTTTGCCATCTAGTGGTAGAAAGTCAAAATTTTTGTTTTGATCTGAGAGCTGACAAACTAGTCGTAATTTTTCCTTAATCTTCCTGTCTCAAAAGTGGATCTCTCCACTCCATGCAAAAATATGACTGTTTCCACACAGATGGCAGCAACAACTGTGGTTATAAGTAGAACTGGCCTTTTAAGAGCTAGGGACGGAAATGTTGCAGGCTCCTGGATCATCAGATTTAGGATTACCTTATTAGTGAGTTGGGACTAATAATGGGAAGGTTATCTGATAAATACCTATGTCCAACGTCTTGCTCCCATTTAGCATCCTGTGCCAGACACTGCCAGAGACCATTGCTCCAGTCTTATGATCTTTCAGGTCCAAATCAGAAGAACTTTCAAGGCACTGAACTTTTCAGTGTCTTACGAGAATTCAGGCAACTGTTCCATCAGTTTGCAAAGCATGCTTGTAAAATCCTCAGCCAAGGGCACGATAGATTTCTACAAGCATCAGTTATGCTTTATAACATCCCCATATAAATACTCATGATTAGCTTCAAACTGAGGGACTAGAGTAGAAAGAGGTTAACAGTTCATAAAAAAATTACACTGGAAATCTATACCGTTCTGGCAAGAGAATATATACACCTAAGCTACATAGCTATATAACATAAGCTAGAAGGCCATTTTTCTCATAAAAGTTTCAAGGATTTGTGACCAAAGAGTTCAGTAACAGAATTCACTTTATTTCTTGGTTATGTCATACAGTAAATACTAGACAAGGGAGATATATTAATTGAAATATGTTTCACCAGAAGAAAGTATATACTGTATAATATCTAAATCTGCATGTTAGTTATTTGGATTTCATGGTATATAGTTAATAAAATAATATGTTGCTTTTCTATCAATAATCAGAAAGCTTTATATCCCAACTAAATAGAAAATCTTTCCAGGTTGTATTATAAAAACATAGCTAAGAATTAAGAATTCAGAGTGACTATGTGGATTTAGGAGCATCACTCTCTTTAGGAGTCCCTCATATTTGCCTTCCTAAACCACAGATTTTTTTAAACCACTTTCCAAGGCCACAGTTAAAGAAAATAAAGCAATACAAATTACATAGAGGACAAATCCCAGATGAGTGAGGCAAGGACTAAGGAAATTTGAATTAACTTCACTGTGAGAGCTGACATTAGTATGATATTGAAAAGTCTAGACAATAAAACCAAGTTTATAACAAAATGTGTGGAAGGAGGAAAAATAAAAAATATTACATGCTACTAGCTATAGTCCCTTCTTTTAAAAAATATTTATTGAACTTTCTATGTATTGAGCAGCTGTTGCTATGTTCACTCTTCCATTCATCCACTCATTCATCTGTTATTTATGTAATTAATTATTCAATCAATTGTTCAGTGAAGGACCGTATATGATCTATGTTTTACAATTGACTTCAAAGAGTGAGGCAGCTGAATGCATTCGATAGAAAATAGAAAAAGGCATTGCAAGGTTCACAACAATTATCCAAGGTTCAAAGCCAAAAACTATTTCTTCTAGTCCATTGTCATATTCTGGGCGGCAACCAAATGCCGGTGGTATCCAAAGCTGCAAAGAAAGAACGCAATGCCAATATTAATCATCAGCAATATGAGTGACTAGTCCACAATGACTGTGACCCACTGAACTATAATTTAGTTTCAAAAATCTCTAAATAAGCCCTCCCTGTTGTTGCTAGGGTGTGCTGATAGAAGAGGATTTCAGCTTCCACTGCTAATGTAATTTTTGTACTGTGACTAAAAAGAGTTTAGTCTCCGGGATCTATTCCACATTTAAATAAACTTTGTTCCCCAAAGGCACATATACACTTATTCTTCCAGCAGAAGTAAAATTTACTTGCTGTAACCTATAAATTATGTAATTTTAATATATTTATCAGGCTTGAAAGGTTGGGAAGCTTTTGGATATTAACTTGTGAATTATATTCAAAACTTCTTACCGAAAGATTGCATAAGAATAAAAACGCTG